>NC_084591.1:49467414-49581614 GCF_033807715.1 Cololabis saira | reverse complement strand
TGGCCCGTGGCTGATGTTTGAATGAGCAGTAAACGGTTGTCATGGTTCAGACTCATTGGCATCGCCTCCATCTCCTCCCGTCCCCTTCAGCCGCCTGAGTTACCTGAAGAGACACGAGCAGATCCACAGCGACAAGCTGCCTTCAAGTGCACCTTCTGCAGCCGTCTCTTCAAACACAAGAGGAGCAGAGACCGCCACGTGAAGCTGCACACCGGTACAAACACCTTACACCTTTGATGCTGGAGGGTTTTCACTGCTCTCATTCACTGTGGTGACATGGAACCTTTTACAGAGCCCTGGTTGGCTGGAACTCTTCAGGACTGTCTCAGGAAATTACAATATTGTGATTTTCTGTAATGCAATTACAAAAATGTCATACATTCTGGATTCATTACAAATCAACTGAAATATTGCAAGTCTTTTATTATTTTAATATTGCCTGATCATGGTTTACAGGTTAAGAAAACTCAAATATCCCTAACTCAAAAAATTAGAATATTCTGGGAATCTTAAACTGTAAACCATAATTTAACCCCTTGTGCTGTCTTCGGAGGAAGGAAGGAGGGAAGGAAGGAAGGAAGGAAGGAAGGGAGGGAGGAAGAAGGAAGGAAGGAGGAAGGAAGGAAGGGAAGGAAGGAAGGAAGGAAGGAAGGAAGAAGGAAGGAAGGAAGGAAGGAAGGGAGGGAGGGAGGGAGGGAGGGAGGGAGGGAGGAGGGAGGGAGGGAGGGAGGGAGGGAGGGAGGGAGGGAGGGAGGGAGGGAGGGAGGGAGGGAGGGAGGAAGGAAGGGAAGGAAGGAAGGAAGGAAGGAAGGAAGAAGGAAGGAAGGAAGGAAGGAAGGAAGGAAGGAAGGAAGGAAGGAAGGAAGGAAGGAAGGAAGGAAGGAAGGAAGGAAGGAAGGAAGGAAGGAGGAAGGAGAAGGAAGGAAGGAAGGAAGGAAGGAAGGGAAGGAAGGAAGGAAGGAAGGAAGGAAGGAAGGAAGGAAGGAAGGAAGGAGGAAGGAAGGAAGGAAGGGAAGAAGGAAGGAAGGAAGGAAGGAAGGAAGGAAGGAGGAAGGAAGGGAGGGAGGGAGGGAGGGAGGGAGGGAGGGAGGAGGGAGGGAGGGAAGAGCGGGAGAAGGAAGGGAGAAAAGAGGAAGGAAGGAAGGGAGGAAGGAAAGAAGGAAGGAAGGGAGGGAGAAAACAAGGAAAGAATGTACAAGGGGAGAAAAGAAGGAGGGAAGGGAGGAAAGAAAGAAGGAAAGGAGTAAAGAAGGAAGGAAGGAAGGAGAGAGCAGGCGTAAAGAAGGAACAGGGAGAACCAGGTCATTCTGACCCCAAAGACAGTACAAGGGTTAACAGGATACTAATAATATTAATATTAATACTGAACTATCATGTCTAGATTGGAGTTTTAAGATATTTTAACATCTGAAATGAAGCTTTTCTCTGAAATAACCATCAGTGATCAAACTGTCCAATGATGCAGGAGATAAGAAGTACAGTTGCCAGGAGTGTGAAGCTGCTTTCTCTCGCTCTGACCACCTGAAGATCCATCTCAAGACACACGAAGGTAACTGCTTCTGCTTCTGAACACGTTAAGAGGAAACCTGTGCAAAGCTTGGTTTTGATCGTTTTTTTTTTCTGCTTTTTTGTGTTGTTTTGTCTTTCTTTTTCTTCACACCTCCAGCTCCAGCAAACCATTTAAGTGCAGCGTGTGCAAGCGCGGCTTCTCCTCCACATCATCGCTGCAGAGCCACATGCAGGTAAAGCCGTTTAACTCACTGTGTTATTACTCTGCTTTATCTCTGCTTCTCCTGTGATTATTGCTCCCAACGTTACTCGTAAACCAAGGCAAATAAATCACCCTTTCTTCTGACGATGATTTCACTGTTTACCTACTTTCTGCTTTGGCCATCTCAGGCTCACCGCAAGAACAGAGAACATCTGGCTCTGCGGAGCGAGAGGGAAGGAGGGAAGAAGGGAGGGGAGGAGGAGGACCTGTACATGTGTGATTACTGCGAGGAGACGTTCAGCCAGACGGACGAGCTGGAGAAGCACGTGCTGACCCGACACCCCCAGCTGTCGGACCGGGCCGACCTGCAGTGCATCCACTGCCCGGAGGTGTTCCTGGACGAGGCCTCGCTGCTCACGCACATCGAGACGCAGCACGCCCACCGCAAACACAAGTACTGCCCTCCTTCCTTACCTCCTTCCTTACCTCCTTCCTTACCTCCTTCCTTACCTCCTTCCTTACCTCCTTCCTTACCTCCCTTCCTTACCTCCTTCCTTACCTCTTTCCTTCCTTCCTTCCTTCCTTCCTTCCTTACCTCCTTCCTTACCTCCTTCCTTACCTCCTTCCTTACCTCCTTCCTTACCTCCTTCCTTACCTCCTTCCTTACCTCCTTCCTTCCTTACCTCCTTCCTTACCTCCTTCCTTACCTCCTTCCTTACCTCCTTCCTCACTTCCTTCCTTCCTCACGCACATCGAGACGCAGCACGCCCACCGCAAACACAAGTACTAGCCCTCCTTCCTTACCTCCTTCCTTACCCTCCTTCCTTACCTCCTTCCTTACCTCCTTCCTTCCTTCCTTCCTTCCTTCCTTCCTTCCTTCCTTCCTTCCTTCCTTCCTCACGCACATCGAGACGCAGCACGCCCACCGCAAACACAAGTACTGCCCTCCTTCCTTACCTCCTTCCTTACCTCCTTCCTTACCTCCTTCCTTACCTCCTTCCTTCCTTACCTCCTTCCTTACCTCCTTCCTTACCTCCTTCCTTACCTCCTTCCTTACCACCTTCCTTACCTCCTTCTTCCTTACCTCCTTCCTTACCCTCTCCTCCTTACTACCTCCTTCCTCCTCCTTCCTACTCCTTCCTTCCTTCCTTCCTTCCTTCCTTACCTCCTTCCTCCTTCCTTCCTTCCTTCCTTCCTTCCTTCCTTCCTTCCTTCCTTCCTTCCTTACCTCCTTCCTTCCTTCCTTCCTTCCTTCCTTCCTTCCTTCCTTCCTTCCTTCCTTCCTTACCTCCTTCCTTCCTACCTTCCTTCCTTCCTTCCTTCCTTCCTTCCTTCCTTCCTTACCTCCTTCCTTCCTTCCTTCCTTCCTTCCTTCCTTACCTCCTTCCTTCCTTCCTTCCTTCCTTCCTTCCTTCCTTCCTTCCCTTCCTCACGCATATAGAGACCCAGCACGCCAACCGCAAACACAAGTACTGCCCTCCTTCCTTCCTTCCTTCCTTCCTTCCTTCCTTCCTTCCTTCCTTCCTTCCTTACCTCCTTCCTTCCTTCCTTCCTTACCTCCTTCCTTCCTTCCCTTCCTTCCTTCCTTCCTTCCTTCCTTCCTTCCCTTCCTTCCTTACCTCCTTCCTTCCTTCCTTCCTTCCTTCCTTCCTTCCTTCCTTCCTTCCTTCCTTCCTTCCTTCCTTCCTTCCTTACCTCCTTCCTTCCTTCCTTCCTTCCTTCCTTCCTTCCTTCCTTCCTTCCTTCCTTCCTTCCTTCCTTCCTTACCTCCTTCCTTCCTTCCTTCCTTCCTTCCTTCCTTCCTTCCTCACGCATATAGAGACCCAGCACGCCAACCGCAAACACAAGTACTGCCCTCCTTCCTTACCTCCTTCCTTACCTCCTTCCTTCCTTCCTTCCTTCTTCCTTACCTCCTTCCTTCCTTCCTTCCTTCCTTCCTTCCTTCCTTCCTTCCTTCCTTACCTCCTTCCTTCCTTCCTTCCTTCCTTCCTTCCTTCCTTCCTTCCTTCCTTCCCTTACCTCCTTCCTTCCTTCCTTCCTTCCTTCCTTCCTTCCTTCCTTCCTTCCTTCCTTCCTTCCTTACCTCCTTCCTTCCTTCCTTCCTTCCTTCCTTACCTCCTTCCTTCTTCCTTCCTTCCTTCCTTCCTTCCTTCCTTCCTTCCTCACGCATATAGAGACCCAGCACGCCAACCGCAACACAAGTACTGCCCTCCTTCCTTCTTCCTTCCTTCCTTCCTTCCTTCCTTCCTTCCTTCCTTCCTTCCTTCCTTCCTTCCTTCCTTCCTTCCTTCCTTACCTCCTTCCTTCCTTCCTTCCTTACCTCCTTCCTTCCTTCCTTCCTTCCTTCCTTCCTTCCTTCCTTCCTTCCTTCCTTCCTTCCTTCCTTACCTCCTTCCTTCCTTCCTTCCTTCCTTCCTTCCTTCCTTCCTTCCTTCCTTCCTTCCTTCCTTCCTTCCTTACCTCCTTCCTTCCTTCCTTCCTTCCTTCCTTCCTTCCTTCCTTCCTTCCTTCCTTCCTTCCTTCCTTCCTTCCTTCCTTCCTTACCTCCTTCCTTCCTTCCTTCCTTCCTTCCTTCCTTCCTTCCTTCCTCACGCATATAGAGACCCAGCACGCCAACCGCAAACACAAGTACTGCCCTCCTTCCTTCCTTCCTTCCTTCCTTCCTTCCTTCCTTCCTTCCTTCCTTCCTTCCTTCCTTCCTTCCTTCTTACCTCCTTCCTTCCTTCCTTCCTTACCTCCTTCCTTCCTTCCTTCCTTCCTTCCTTCCTTCCTTCCTTCCTTCCTTCCTTCCTTCCTTCCTTCCTTCCTTCCTTACCTCCTTCCTTCCTTCCTTCCTTCCTTCCTTCCTTCCTTCCTTCCTTCCTTCCTTCCTTCCTTCCTTCCTCACGCATATAGAGACCCAGCACGCCAACCGCAAACACAAGTACTGCCCTCCCTTCCTTCCTTCCTTCCTTCCTTCCTTCCTTCCTTCCTTCCTTCCTTCCTTCCTTCCTTCCTTCCTTCCTTCCTTCCTTCCTTCCTTCCTTCCTTCCTTCCTCACGCATATAGAGACCCAGCACACCAACCGCAAACACAAGTACTGTTGAACAAGCAGTCAACCCACAGATTTACATTAATAGTCCAGGGGCCAGAGCCCAAAACTTCACTTGTCAGCACCACTCAAGGTGACTAAACTTACTTATGATTTTTGAAAATATCCATGTCTATAGATATTTTGGTATGATAACCTTCCTGAGTGGCAGCTGGATCAGAGTTATCAGCTCATGAAGTTCAGAAAATTCCATTTTAGATGCTGCTGCATATCCTGGTTTAGACTCATGTACAGGAAATCTGTCCCGGCACAGTACATCCAACTGAGGGCTTTGTGGCGCTCGAAACCCGCAGACTGTTGGGGGGGGCTGATAAGAGGGGGGAGCCGAGGAAGGCGTTGAGTTGAGCGAGGTGTGGTTATCAGTAAATGTATGTGAAGCGATGAGTCTGTGAACTTTGCCCCAGAGCTGCTCCTCAGCCAATGTCCTTGATGTTATCAGACGGCTCGGTACAGTTCTGAAACAGGTCCACAGATGTTCCTGGAGAGGGGGAGGGTTAGTGGGGCAGAGTCCCTTGTTTTCATTCCACCAGGAAGATTGTGACCAGAGCGATCGGCCAAACTGCCCTGTCAAGGTCAGATTATAGAATCAACAATTATATTGCAAGAACAGGCAGCCTCAGTAATTTTCCATCTGCCTTCAGTCTCTGGTTCATCAATGGCGACTCCAAACAGACGAATTTGTGATCAATTTCCGCCAAGCCGAGCTTCCAACTTCTCCAAGGTCTTCACTATATACATACAACACTATAACTATAAACAACACACATTTTTGCACAATTTCGCCTAAATGATATACTATCTTTTATTCCTGTGTCATCTAGGAATAACAGAGACACAAAATACAAAAACTGGAATACTCACAGGACCATAAGGATTCAGGAAATGTATAATACACCCCATAATATAACATTGTTACAGGTCATTGTGAGCCTTAAACTAGAAGAGCATCATTAGGCTCCTATGGAACTGGGAAACAGCCACTAATGTCACAAACTGGTGTTTATCATGCAAATACACAACATAAAGGACATAACGATGAGATAAAGAACCAGCTTAGTTTTATAAACAACATTAGAGACACAAAATACAAAAAAAATAAATACAAAAACTGGAATACTCACAGGACCATAAGGATTCAGGAAATGTATAATACACCCAATTTAGAATCATCAATGAACCTGAAGGGGGTTTTAACTTCATGAGCTGATAACTATGATCCAGCTGCCACTCAGGAAGGTTATCATACCAGAATATCATCTATAGACATGGATCTTTTCAAAAATCACAAGTACGTTTGGTCACCTAGAGTGGTGCTGATATCTGGTCTGGAACACGGACTTTAAGGTGGAATGCTGGAGTCGGGCCCTGACCTGTCTTGTCTCTCCCTGTCCCCTGACCTGTCTTGTCTCCGTGTCCCCTGACCTGTCTTGTCTCGTGTCCCCAGATGCCCGGTGTGTTCTGAACAGTTTTCCTCCGTGGAGGACGTCTACTGCCACCTGGACAGTCACCGCCAGCCGGACTCGTCCAACCACAGCGCGGCCAGCCCCGACCCGGCGCTGGGCAGCGTGGCCTCCATGAGCTCGGCCACGCCCGACTCCAGCGCCAGCCTGGAGCGAGGCTCCACGCCCGACTCCACGCTGAAACACAGCCAGGGGGGAGAGCGGGGACGCAGACGAGGGACCGACAGCGGCGAGGACATCGGAGTCTCCCTCGGACATCCAGGTGGACAGATCTGTCCTTCATCTGCAGGAGAACACGGGACATAAGGGGCTTGATCAGGGCTGGGGAGACATTCACATGTCAACAATCCATTCCCATTCTTAAGATTCAGAATCAGTTATCTTATTTGATTCAATCCGATTCGATTCCGATATCGATTTGGGGGAGTGAATATGTCAAAAATCATAAAGATTGTGCACTTGGTGACCAGTTTTTGATATTTTAGTTATTGACAGAGCCGTCTGGGCCACTAGGGGGCCGTCCCAATTTGTTTGCGGTGGTTTTTGAAAACCTGATGTCCATAACTACAACCATGCTAAATATCAAAAACTAGTGACCAAGTGCAGGATGTGTATGAATTCCCTCCCAGCTAAGTGTTATTACTTCAGCTGTTGCATGAATGATATGAATGTAGTTCTGCAACATATTAATACTAGTATTATATTGAGATTCAACAGCAAGTATTGGCAACTAGTGTTGGCTCCCAGAATGCTGATAGAACTGCTTTAGGAAACATCGTGTGGGTCAGAATCATCAAACAGATCCATGGAGGAAACAGAGACGGATGTAATCGCTTTCATTTTTTCCCATTTATGAGAATTTGGTTTTTAGCATTTTATGTAAGGGATAATGCCCGACGAGGTGTCCATTATCATGAATATATGGACGACACGGGGGCGTGAACCGTCAGCCGCGAAGCGGAGGACTGTTTGCCTTCGCGAGTCCATATATTTCTGTTAATGTCACCTGGAAGTGCATTATCCCGGTTATACCACGGTCGCTTACCAAAAAACATAAATATTAAATCAGTTATTCATTTTAATGTGTTTTCAGTGTAAATCATTAGTTTTATAACAAGCCAGGGCTGAGCGACTTTTTAATCTCTCGTCCGCAGCCGTTGGAACCTGGTAAGTTACAGAGTTTTTTAACAAGCCATAACTCAGTTTCCTTGGTAACGGGAGATATTCTAGTCCGCTCAGCTGCGCTCGGCTAGTTTCTTTTCTCTCCTCTTCTGCATCCCGGTCAGTGCTCTTCTTCTCTGAATCTCCGTTGCAGTGGTTACCACCTGAATCTCCGTTGCCGTGGTTACCACCTGAATCTCCGTTGCCGTGGTTACCACCTGGCAGTTGATCCAGCTCAATGATATTAGTTATTAGTTATCAGGCAATTTGACCAAACTTGTTTTCTAGGTGCAGTTATCACTTTTAATGTACACCTGCCAGCCAATCAGAATAGAGTATTCTCACAGACCGTGGTATAAGCAAATGTAACCCCAAGACAGTATATGAAGCAAAGAAAATATAGACAATTTATGCAATTATAACCTAAAACTTTAATGTTTTCATACCTTTAAACATATTTAAAGGCAAAAACATGGCACCAGTTATTCTCATGTCCAACAAAACATTCCTTTTTTGGGCATAAACAAAAAAATACCAAAATTCGTAATGTAATGATGAAAAAAAATAAATAAATAAAATCGATCTTTAGACATAAGAATCGATTTTTAGGAATTAACATGAGAATCGATTTAGAATCGGAAAATCGATCTTTTCAACACAGGCCTAGTCTTGATCCAACATTGAAGTGGGTATTGTTCTGTTTAGTTTAGTTTATTTATTTATTTAGCAATATAAGACAAATTGAACAAAAAATGTAAAAACATTGAAATAACATGCAAGGAAAGGAAGAAGCCTGGTGGCTTCTATAGAATCCTTTCCTTATATGAATAAAAAACACAACAAAAGCTACACAAGGGGGAGTAAAAAAACAAAACACACAAAAGAAAATGTAACTCAGATTAAATAATAAACACTACAAAGATGAAACAATAAGAAAGTTCTTTAAATGTTTTTTGAATATTGGCAAGGATGGTGATGATTTAAGAGATTTATTGAGTGGATTCCACAAGTGGGGAAAGATTGATGTTTACATGTTCTACAAAACGGTAAATTAAAATCATCTTTGTGCCTTGTGAAATAAGAATGAATATTGGAATTAACACAAAAGAAATGATGAAAAGAAGAAGGAAGATCTTGTATATAATTTTTAAATTTGAACATAAATCAACATGTTTGAAAAATGTAAATTTTATGGACGGATAATATTTAATGAGAAGGGGAGCTAGTTTGTTTGTGACTGAGCCGTGTGTCCCGACAGGAGTCCACTGGGGGAAGGTCCCGTACTCGTGCCCGTACTGCTCCAAGAGAGACTTCACCAGCCTGGCCGTGCTGGAGATCCACCTGAAGACCATCCACGCAGACAAGCCCCAGCAGAGCCACACCTGCCAGCTGTGCCTGGAGACGCTGCCCACGCTCTACAACCTCAACGAGCACGTCCGCAAGGCCCACCGGGCCAGCGGGGGCTCAGGGGGTACGGGGGGCTCGGGGGGCACGGTCTCCGCAGCCTTCCCCCTGCTGCAGTTCACCAACGTCACGGCCTTCCACTGCAACTACTGCCCCGACATGTTCGGGGACATCAACTCCCTGCAGGAGCACATCCGGGTGTCCCACTGCCTCCCCGGGGGCATGATGGCCGGATCCACCACGCTAGGTGGGTGGGGGTCAAACCTTCCTCCAGGACCACACACACTCCTGCAGATTGGAAAAAACAAACACACACACAAATCTGTTTTTGCAACATTTAGATTTTCTACGTTTACATGCAGTCATGTCAAAACATTTCTTTTGCCGAAAAGGTGTAGCTGAAGCCGTAGTTTATAGTGCCTACGCTTTTTATCTTATGATCAGCTTAAATATGAGACATTAGTATTACTCCGTGGAAACAAACAAAACATAAAGAAGACAAAAATAAATGAGACAAAAATAAAATTGACGTTTCACATTCTAGAATGTTTTTGATAATTTACTTTATAATTATAGTGTTTTATATTTATTTACAGTATTTTCTTTATACATTTCCTTAAACTTGAAGATAGAACTGCACGTTTTTAGGTCGTCACAACTATTCCATATTTCTCTAGCCTTAACTGATGTCCATCTCTTTTTAATATTAGTTGTTGCTGTCGTCGTCTCAAACATGAGTTTCCCCCTCAGGTCATAGCCGGTTTCTTTTATTTGGAACAAATCCTGAATGTAGTTTGGAAGCAACAGTGTGATTTTTCTAACCGCGTTGAGAGCAGCACCAGTAACTGTTAATCTCATTTCTGTTTAGAGGGGAACCACGCGTTCTTCTGCAACCAGTGCTCCATGGGTTTCCTGACGGAGTCGTCCCTGACGGAGCACATCCAGCAGACGCACTGCCCCTCGGCCACCGGGGGCAGCGCTGCGTCCGGGGGAGCCGTGGCCAAGCTGGAGTCCCCCGTCCTGCAGGCCGCATCCCAGTCCTTCATGGAGGTGAGAGGAAACATTTAAAAAGGAGAATTTCAATGTAATTATCATGAGAAATAATGGAACTAAATGTAGCTTGTTAATTAGATGTTGAGCTGATTAGCGTTTACGCTGCTTCTTATTTAATTATGCAGTTTGAATCATGTAAGAAAGGAACTTTGATTATTCCATGATTTCTCACCTGTGCCGAGTTTATGATAAATGAATCATTAGTTACTGACGGTAAACGGTGTAAGACCTTTACTCACAGGCAGAGCTGCTAGAGGAGTCAAAAACTGTACTCAAGTAAAAGTACTGTTACTTCAGATTAATATGACTCAAGTAGAAGTAAAAATAGTCATCCAAATAATTACTTGAGTAAAAGTAAAAAAGTACTTGGTGAAAAAACTACTCAAGTACTGAGTAACTGTTGAGTAACGTCTGATTTATTTTTTTAACACAACCATTCAAACAGACAAAAGTACAAAATAATCATCTTCAGGCAAATTAAATCAATAAAATAAATTTAAATAAAAAATAGCTTAAATTAAAATAATCTTAAAGTAAATTCAAGTACTTTAATAAATAATAAAATAATAACAGAATAAAAAAATAAATGAAGCACAAGTAGCACTAAATTTCCAGCCTTTGTACTTTTCTTTTTTAACCAGCAGAACTAGAACAAACATGAACTCATAGAAACTCTGTGTGTGTTTGAGTCTGTGTAAATGTGACAAAACATGCAAAAACTAACATTTTCCCCAAAGAATCACCCAGTGATGTCATGAGATTGACGCGTACGTGGATAAAAGGGATAAAAGAAAAGTAACAGCTCAACGTAGCCTAATGTAGCGGAGTAAGAGGAACAGTTTCTTCTTCACAAATCTACTCAAGTAAAAGTAAAAAGTATAGTGATTCAAAACTACTCCTAAAAGTACAACATTTCCCTAAACTTACTCAAGTATGTAATGGAGTAAATGTAACTCGTTACTCCCCACCTTTACTCACAGGTCGTGTTCTACTGGAAACAAGAGTCAACCTGAGTTGATAGAACCCCATTTTGATCTTTCTTAGTTATTGATCAATGCTGGTTATCAATACTTTTATGCTACCAAAAACCAGAAGTAAACTGCATACCAGTTGCTCTCCTGTTCTCCACTATGCTTCCTTATTTTGATGATGCGCTTTCAGATGTAGAAACTCAGCAACTCATTTTCTGCACGTGCTTTAAAAGCCAAAAAGACATAATGACCAGAGGAAATCCTCTCTGCTCATGAGTAACATGTCAACGCCAGCTTTTATGAGGGATGCATTGATTGATTGATCAGCTATTGACTGCAGCAGCATCGCCCTGCTGAGCATGCTGGATATTATTTGATTTGATTTGATTTAAAGATTTTATTTCGAGCATGCATGATAAAAAAGCATACAAAAAAGTGAAAAAACAGAATACATATATGTGTGTGTGTGTGTGTGTGTGTGTGTGTGTGTGTGTGTGTGTGTGTGTGTGTGTGTGTGTGTGTGTGTGTGTGTGTGTGTGTGTGTGTGTGTGTGTGTGTGTGTGTGTGTGTGTGTGTACAGCATATATACATTCTTACATATAACAAGACGCGTTTCAATAACTGTTCAATACAGTGTTATAATACTCAATTATATGTATATATAAATATAGTCAAAATCAAAGCAAATCAAATAACCTAATGATTTTGAAGCAAAAAAAAACAAATAAATCGTTAATACCAAATAAAATTGGGATGTAAATGATTTTGAATGTGTGTTCATCAGTTATTTAGTTTTTCTGTGAGCTTGCAGGGTCGTGGGTGTGGTTACAATTCAAATACAAAGTCTTGCTGTGTCTCTTTCTCCTTCATACATGTCTTTTCCTGCTTCTTTTTCATTTTACAAGGACTAACAGTATATATTCACGGCCCAGTAATGTTAAAAAGTAAACTTTCCTGTCCGTGTCCAGGTTTACTCCTGCCCGTACTGCACCAACTCTCCCATCTTCGGCTCGCTCCTCAAGCTCACCAAGCACATCAAGGAGAACCACAAGAACATCCCGCTGGCCAACAACAAGCGTCAGGCCAAGGTGGCGGAGCTCAGCCCGGCGTCCTCCGACGTGGAGATCTCTTCTCCCAAGAGACACCGGCTGGGAGGAGACTCCACCCCGTCCATGGGCAGCAACGGGGACTATCCCTGCAACCAGTGTGACCTGCGCTTCTCCAGTTTTGAGGGTTTCCAGGCGCACCTGAAGTCCCACCTGGAGATGCTGCTGCGGCGCCAGTCCTGCCCGCAGTGCAACAAGGAGGACTTTGAGTCCCAGGAGGCATTGCTGCAGCACCTGACGGTGCACTACACCACCACCTCCACGCAGTACGTGTGTGAGAGCTGCGATAAGCAGTTCTCCTCGGTGGACGACCTGCAGAAACACCTGCTGGACATGCACACCTTCGTCCTGTACCACTGCACGCTCTGCCAGGAGGTGTTCGACTCCAAGGTCTCCATCCAGGTAAACCACACACACCAGGCACATTCCTCCAGATAAACCAGACTCACTGCTGCACACGGCACGTACAGTACAGAGCCTCCTCCCCTCAGTGCAGGAATAGAGAGTCTGCATTGACGTCACTTCCCCACTGGACCAGAACCCTTACTGGCACTGAGTGGCAAAAACATCAGCAACTACTGGAGAAGAACAGACGATTATCGGCTTAAATTAAAGGCAGTTGGACTTGACAGTGACCCGTACAGTTACCCCAAGAACCAGTGGTCCATGGACATTAATATTTGGTACAGTTACCAAGAACCAGTGGTCCATGGACATTAATATTTGGTACAGTTACCAAGAACCAGTGGTCACGGACATTCATATTTGGCCATGAATCCAGTTTCCTGATATTTATATGTACTTAATTTCTACGCCGGGGAAATACACGAAGCAAAGCTTGAAGGCTTACAAAAGTATTGACGCTTGGTCCGACCTCAAGGCAGGATATGTTGTAGAAATTAAAGTGATGACGACACCGAACTTTATGATTTGACCGTTTAACGTTAGCTACCCAAAAATCCAACATTACCTGATACAAAATGGGAACCACAAATCCACGTTTTGGTGCCTGGAATCCAGTTGTTTCTGTGAATTGCAGCGATCCATTTGTCTCTCTTAAGCTTATTTTTCTTCAGTCTTTAAAACAATAACTCTGATTTCTTACTAAATCTATGAGTACAGTCGATTGCACAACAGCTCTTTCCCATTTTAGATGTTTTCCAGTTGCTCAAACTGAAAGTCTTTCTGTAGTAGTAGTAGTAGTAAACCTTTATTTTACCAGGCAAGAATTGCTAAGAATACATTCTTATTTAAGGCAATGGCCTGGTAGGAGGTGAAAGATCTCCTAAGGGGAAGGGAGAAAACACTCTGACACTCAGTCTTTCTGACACTCAGTCTTTCTGTCACTCAGTCTTTCTGTCACTCAGTCTTTCCGACACTCAGTCTTTCTGTCACTCAGTCTTTCTGACACTCAGTCTTTCTGTCACTCAGTCTTTCTGACACTCAGTCTTTCTGACACTCAGTCTTTCCGACACTCAGTCTTTCTGTCACTCAGTCTTTCTGACACTCAGTCTTTCTGACACTCAGTCTTTCCGACACTCAGTCTTTCTGTCACTCAGTCTTTCTGACACTCAGTCTTTCTGACACTCAGTCTTTCTGACACTCAGTCTTTCTGACACTCAGTCTTTCTGTCACTCAGTCTTTCTGACACTCAGTCTTTCTGACACTCAGTCTTTCTGACACTCAGTCTTTCTGTCACTCAGTCTTTCTGACACTCAGTCTTTCTGACACTCAGTCTTTCTGTCACTCAGTCTTTCTGACACTCAGTCTTTCTGACACTCAGTCTTTCTGTCACTCAGTGTTTCTGAAACTCAGTCTTTCTGACACTCAGTCTTTCTGACACTCAGTCTTTCTGACACTCAGTCTTTCTGACACTCAGTCTTCGTAACCTGCTGTGAAGTCTCATCTGTGACGTCATGCCCATTCCCTCTATAAGATGCTACACGTTAGCTGAAGTGTTCCAGATTGGTGAAGGGTTCCTCTGTCCTCCAGGTTCATCTGGCCGTAAAGCACAGCAACGAGAAGAAGCTGTTTCGGTGCACGGCCTGCGCCTGGGACTTCAGGAAGGAGACGGATCTGCAGCTCCACGTGAAGCACAACCACCTGGGCCAGAGGTCCGGTCTGCCAGGAGGTCTCGCAGGTAAAACCAACTTCTCCCAGGACGGTGGAAAAGGTGACTTTTTGGGGAAAAAATAAAATGTTGGTTGTGTAAAACTGAACACAACAGATGTTGACAGAAGTTGACTTATTATTATCAATAAGAAATACAGTAATCCCTGTTTTTTGACGGGGGTTACGTTCCAAAAAGAACCGGTGATAGGTGAAATCCGCCAAGTAGCAACCTTTTTTTTTTTTTTACAATTAAACCAACACCATGGATTATATCTGAGACTGTAATGAACGATTCATCAAAGGCTCCCGCTCTTGAGCTGCTCAGCCAACTGGCCTGTTTAGCCAATCAGAATGCAGAACACGGTGCACAATGTAAATCCGTGAAGCAGCGAGACGTGAAAGGTGAACCGCGTTACAGTCAGGGATTATAGTTTATACTTTTATTCTGATCCCCATTAGCTGCAGCAAAACTGCAGCTATTCTTCCTGGGGTCCCACACATAATATACAAATAAAAGACACAAATTAAAAGCAAATCTAAAGCGGTAGTAAAGAAAAAGAAAAGAAACATAGAAGAGAAAAAAAGTAAAAAAAAAAAAAAAGGAAATTCTACTACAAAATATATTCTAGATTTCTGTCAAATAAGACCAGTGCTCCTTTTGACACTCACATTAAGGTTACAGTCATTCCGTTAAACATTTAGATGTAATGCATTATAATACAAAATCATACCTTCTTTAAATAGCATCAACCAATTCAAACAATGTATAGTCATCGACAATGCGTTTAAGTTATAATCACTTATACTTGAACCCATGACCATTGTTAGTAAAGCAATAGCCATTTATTAATAATTAAATACGTTTTATTTGTATTTATTTAAGAGATGTTTCTTTACTAATAATTTGAATTCTTTTATGCTAGTAGTTGGCTCAAAGTGTTTGGGAAGTAAGTTCCGTTCATACATAGCTCTGTACGTCACCGTTCTCTTACTATAGTTTGTCCTTGTTTTTGGCAGTGAAAAATGATTATCTTACTATTGATATAATCTTCATTTGTGGGGCATTTGTGCGTGGTATTAAATAGATACATTGGATTGTTGTGTTTCAGGACTCAAGCCGAGGAAGTGCATCTTCTGCGGGGAGACGTTTGGAACGGAGGTGGAGCTGCAGTGTCACATCACCACGCACAGCAAGAAGTTCACCTGCCGCTTCTGCGGCAAAGCCTTCCACGCCCTGTCCCTGCTGGAGCGCCACCTGCGGGAGAAGCACTGCGTCTTCGACGGCGGCAGCGTCACGGGCAACGGCGGCGGCACGGGGAGCGCCGGCAGCCAGAACGGCACTCCCAACGGGCTGCAGTCGTCCAAGCGCGGAGGGAACGGAGGGAACGGCGTGGGAGGCGTGGGAGGCGTGGAGAGAGCGTCGGGGGTGGCCGCCGAGCAGGCCGACCTGCAGAACATGCTGCTGAAGAGCGGGGCGGTGGGAGGAGCAGCGGGCCCGGGGGGAGACGCTGCAAACAGCCACGAGGCCAGCGGCGGGGAGGACGAGCTGGACAACGCTGAGCCCATGTACGCCTGCGATATCTGCGGGGCGGCCTACACCATGGAGTCCCTGCTGCAGAACCACCGGCTCCGGGACCACAACATCCGGCCGGGAGAAGACGACGCTGGTAAGAACCAGGACTGGAGATGAAATAAAAACGGTCCAAATGACCCCCCCTAAAATAAAAACGGTCCAAATCATCCCCCCCTGAAATAAAAACGGTCCAAATCATCCCCCCTGAAATAAAAACGGTCCAAATCATCCCCCCTGAAATAAAAACGGTCCAAATCATCCCCCCCTGAAATAAAAACGGTCCAAATCATCCCCCCTGAAATAAAAACAGTCCAAATCATCCCCCCCTGAAATAAAAACGGTCCAAATCATCCCCCCCTGAAATAAAAACGGTCCAAATCATCCCCCCTGAAATAAAAACGGTCCAAATCATCCCCCCCTGAAATAAAAACGGTCCAAATCATCCCCCCTGAAATAAAAATGGTCCAAATCCTCCCCCCTGTAAAACTGTCATCCCTCCTTTCCATCCCTTATGTCATTTCATCAATGAATGTGGTTTTACTGCTATTTCAACATTTAGAGTCATCACCAGAAAAATAACACCAGAAAAATAACTTATTTGACAATTTTCATCTGTTTCAGGTAAATTTTCACTTGAAATAAGTAGAAAAATCTGCCAGTGGGACAAGATTTATCTTCTTATTACAAGCAAAAAAACTTTGTTCCCGATATCGTTATCGGCATTCATATTTATTATATAACGATAAAAATGACGAAATGACGAAAATGATCCGCCATGTTTGTTACACAAACACGTCATCAACAGGACTTTTTCTTTCTTTCTTTCTTTCTTTCTTACTAAAATGAGACATTTTAACTAGAAATCAGACAAATATTCTTGTTAAGATTGTGAGTTTTTGCAGTGATCCATGTTACTTATCCTGTGAAGGACAGAGTCATATTGATAAGTTCAGAAAAGTGTTTTTTATTGTTGTGTTTTGATGTATTTGATGTAAGCCCAGTGGATATTTAAAGCTTACAGAAGGCTGCATTTAACTGCTGCTATGTCATTCCTGCAGTATTTCTGCAGGTGTTTTGGTCAGTGTTATTATTTGTAATATATTATATTATTTGTAATCAGCACAAATTATCTGTCCCCATATGATAAAATCCACCACCCCCCCTGATTGTTTTTTACAACTGGAGTACTGGTAACAACCAACACTGGTTGTCAACATGCAGTCCAGTTCATCATCCTCACACTAATCAATACCAATATTCTTCCATGAATGTTCCAGGCTCCAGGAAGAAGAAGGCAGATTTCATTAAAGGGAACCACAAGTGCAACGTGTGCTCCAGGACGTTCTTCTCTGAGAACGGGCTCCGCGAGCACGCCCAGACGCACCGCGGCCCCGCCAAGCACTACATGTGTCCCATCTGTGGGGAGCGTTTCCCCTCCCTGCTCACACTCACCGAACACAAGGTGAGTCCTCTGCTCCACTTAACGGGTAGGAAGAAGACTCACCTAGAGCCTTAAAGTACTTTATTTAGTATCAAATCAAAGTTTATTTGGACGGGACCATGCATATTAACCCTTGTGCTGTCTTTGGGTCAAAATGACCCAATTCTTCTATCCTTCTTTCCTCCTGCCATGCTCTCTCCTTCCTTCTCCCTTCATCCTTTCCTCCTTTTTATCCTACCTCCCTTCCGTCATTCATTCCTTTATTACCTTCTTTGCTTTTCCTTCCTTCTTTCCTTAATTTCTCCATTCCTTCCTTCTTCCCTCCCTTCTTTCTTTCCTTTTCTCCATTCTTTCCATATTTTCTCCTTTCCTTCCATCTTTTCTCCCTTCCTTACTCCCTTTCCTACTTCTTTCCTTCCTTCATTCCTTCTTTTCTCCCTTCACCCTCCCTTGACCCAAAGACAGCACAAGGGTTAAGGCGTTTAACTTAGATTTTTCTGTCTTGACACTTTGGCGTTTCCTTGATCCACCTGTACGATTCCTTTTCACAGCTTTGCATTGAATTTGTTTAGAATTTTGGAAGAAACTGACTGGGAACAGGGAACATATTTGGTCAAACTCTGAGTTTTGAACATCATCTCCAGGGATTGAACTGACAGCTCTCTTGCCCGTGTTTCTTACGTGCAGCAGCTTGTTGACTCCTACAATGTAGCTGCAATCTAATCTGCAAATTTAGACGCGTATAGGTGTTGGTCTCTTTTTTTAATTATCTATATCTTTATTATACAAAGCCAGAAGAGCAGCTGCTGAATAATTAAAATAATAGGTTATGCGCTACAAACTAAATGGCTAATTAAAGATTTCTCTTTTGAATGAGGTTGTATAGTTGGGCACATGTGTGGTTCAGTATGGAATATAAAGGCTTTTTCCTGAAAGCTTAGATGTTGTTGGATGTTGTTGTGATATAACAATGCCTGTATTTGCTTTTCTCTGGTGAGACTGAGGTTGTGTTTTATTTGTATATCTGCATTTTCATGCTGAAACACATTTCGCTGCTTTGAATTCAGACTGTAAAAATGTTAAATAGTCCTCAGAGAGGCAATTTGTGCTGCAACCAACAATAGAAAAATGTTCAACAAAGTCTGAGTAATTCAGCTAGTGTTTCTCTAGCAAACGCTGCCCATTATGTCAAAGCAGAACGGAGTTCACAATGGATGGATAACAAAATGAGAGATTATTCCACCATAATGATTAAGAATTTAGTCACTTTTCTCAAAAAGACATCTGTTCTTTCATAAAAAGTTGCAAGCTAGTGATTTTACTGTCATCACACTGATACAGGACTGTCTCAGAAAATTAGAATATTGTGATAAAGTTATTTATTTTCTGTAATGCAATTCAAAAAACAAAAATGTCATACATTCTGGATTCATTACAAATCAACTGAAATATTGCAAGCCTTTTATTATTTTAATATTGCTGATTATGGCTTACAGTTTAAGATTAATATTCCCAGAATATTCTAATTTTTTGAGATAGGATATTTGAGTTTTTTTAAGCTGTAAGCCATGATCAACAATATTAAAATAATAAAAGGCTTGCAATATTTCAGTTGATTTAAGATAAGATAAGATAGTCCTTTATTACTCCCTCAATGGGGAAACTCGCGTGTTAGCAGCAGTAACTTAACGCACACACACACACACACACGCACACACACACACACACACACACACACACACACACACACACACGCATGCGGGGAAGGGCGTAAAAAGGTAAAAAAGTAAAAGATATATATAATTACAAAATATGGACAGTATATACATTGCAGTGGAGATAAAAAGATACAAAATATAAGATAAAAAAAAATAGTGCAAAGGGAAAGAAAAACAGTGCAAAAAAGCAGGTAGAATGAGTGTGAGGTAGACAGGTATTGCATGGATATTGCATATATGATAATTGCACATCCAGTTATTGCACATGTTATCATTATTGTCCGATTTTGATTTGTAATGAATCCAGAATGTATGACATTTTTGTTTTTGTAATTGCATTACAGAAAATCACAATATTCAAATTTTCTGAGACAGTCCTGTAATTCCTGCCTCCTTCCCTGATGATTCCTCCCTCCCTCCTTCTCCCCTCAGGTGACCCACAGTAAGAGCCTGGACACGGGCACCTGCAGGATCTGTAAGATGCCCCTGCAGAGCGAGGAGGAGTTCATCGAGCACTGCCAGATGCATCCCGACCTCCGCAACTCCCTCACCGGCTTCCGCTGCGTGGTCTGCATGCAGACCGTCACCTCCACGCTGGAGCTGAAGATCCACGGAACCTTCCACATGCAGAAGCTGTCGGCCGGCTCCACGCTGGGGGGGGGGACCGGAGGAGGAACTGGAGGAGGAGGAGGAGGGAACGGAGGAGCCGGCAACGGCTCGGCCTCCTCGTCCCCCAACGGCCAGCTGCAGCAGCACAAGCTGTACAAGTGTGCGTTCTGCCTGAAGGAGTTCAGGAATAAAGGGGAGCTGGTGAAGCTGGACGTCAACGGGCTGCCGTACGGGCTCTGTGCCGGCTGCATGAGCAGGTAGGAGCCCCGTGGTCCTGGGGGGGGGTTCTGGTGGGGGTTCTGGAGGGGGTTCTGGAGGGGGTTCTGGAGGGGGTTCTGGAGGGGGTGGTGGGCTAGGCATGGGCGGTACGGACTCAAACATTATCACCATCATTTCTGCCATTTATAACGATAAAAATGACGAAAATGACTGAAGCTCCTCGCTCTCAGATCCGCCATGTTTGTTACACAAACACGTCACCAACGGGAATCTTTCTTTCTTTCTTTCTTTCTTTCTTTCTTTCTTTCTTTCTTTCTTTCTTTCTTTCTTTCTTTCTTTCTTTCTTTCTTTCTTTCTTTCTTTCTTTCTTTCTTTCTTTCTTTCTTTCTTTCTTTCTTTCTTTCTTTCTTTCTTTCTTTCTTTCTTTCTTTCTTCCTTCACATACGTTCTGCATGGATTTAACACAGAACCACCAGCTTTACACAAAAACGTCATCAACTGGAATTTATCGTTTTTACAAAGATGACAAATTCTTGCCGTGGGGAGTTTTTTTGACGTTAATCGTGAACGGTAAAGTATCGCCCATTCCTAGTGTGAGCTGACTCAGCAGAATTGTAACCACCACGCAGATACACGTGTATTCAGGTTCCAGAGAGTCTGTGGTTTCAGAGGCTTCACGTATCAGGATCTACTGAACTATCTGGTTACTGGGTCTCAGGCCTGGAAATACTTGCAGTAACAACTCATATTGTTATCGGCCTTTTCTTTTAAAAGCCGTGGTCTAGAAGGGGGTGGTCCGCTTCACTCACGCTAATAAACACTTTAGGTCGCCAAGTTTTTTAAAAACATCATAAGTTTTATTTTTACATTCCAACCAATTTTCTAAATTGTTACGACATCCAAAAGCTAACGAAAAGTCTTTCATGTCAACAAACACTTAAATAACGTGGTCAAATAACTGTAGACAACCACCACCCTTGTGACCAAACATTTAGGTTTTCCACATCCTGACCCATACAGGACTGTCTCAGAAAATTAGAATATTGTGATTTTCTGTAATCCAATTAAAAAAACAAAAATGTCATACATTCTGGATTTATTACAAATCAACTGAAATATTGCAAGCCTTTTATTATTTTAATATTGCTGATCATGGCTTGTGAAGTCGCATCTGTGACGTCATGCACATTCCCTCTATCGCTTTTTCTCTTGTGAACCAAACCATATCTTCAGACGTACATGTCTTCCAACATTGATTTTCGCTGAGAGTTAAAGCAATCACTTATCAACTCTCTGTCTGTTTGCTTGAAAATCATATTTTGAGATAAATATTTTCCCTGCATATATTCTCCCCCTAGCTAAAGAAAAGAAATGTGTTCATTCTGTACTTAAAATGTAGTTAACTTGCTAGTTTGCATTCTGACTTTTCATAAGTTTTTATTTGCTCAATATTACAAAGGATGAGTCCTCCTCCAGCAGTTTCCTTGTTGTCTATTATTTCCCGGCTGTATTTTCTAAACTGAGGTTATAATCTGCCCCCTAGTGGAGGCCACCGGTATCACACGTACAGGCCGCGTAGCACTGAACCAAGAAACGCTCACAACGCAGCGGGTTGTGTACGCGAGCGGACGCCAACGTTTGGACAAACTGCAAGTATATTCCAGGCCTTAAAGTAAGTTAACACAAGCTCAGACGGAAGCTGCATATCTGTGTTAAACGTGCATCCCATACAACCACCTTTAGCAACAAGGAATTGAAATAATCTTTTTTTTGCGATGTTATTAGTCTTAGATTGCTGTCGGGGGATTGTGGCGCTTTTTTAAAGTCCTACCAAATAATTTCCATCAGCTTCAGACTTGGACATCATGACATGAGCCAATATTAGCCTCGCATTTAACTCTAAAATACTGAGAAAGTAGTTCCTGCCCATGTCTGTGGCTGAACCCCCAGATCAGTACCACCCACCACCATGCTGACACTAATGGAGCTTTTCCACTAGTACCTACTGAGCTTTTCCACTAGTACCTACTCAGCTTTTCCACTAGTACCTACTGAGCTTTTCCACTAGTACCTACTCAGCTTTTCCACTAGTACCTACCGAGCTTTTCCACTAGTACCTACCGAGCTTTTCCACTAGTACCTACTCAGCTTTTCCACTAGTACCTACTCAACTTTTCCACTAGTACCTACTGAGCTTTTCCACTAGTACCTACTGAGCTTTTCCACTAGTACCTACTGAGCTTTTCCACTAGTACCTACTGAGCTTTTCCACTAGTACCTACTGAGCTTTTCCACTAGTACCTACTGAGCTTTTCCACTAGTACCTACTGAGCTTTTCCACTAGTACCTACTCAGCTTTTCCACTAGTACCTACTCAGCTTTTCCACTAGTACCTACTGAGCTTTTCCACTAGTACCTACTCAGCTTTTCCACTAGTACCTACTGAGCTTTTCCACTAGTACCTACTGAGCTTTTCCACTAGTACCTACTCAGCTTTTCCACTAGTACCTACTGAGCTTTTCCACTAGTATCTACTGAGCTTTTCCACTAGTACCTACTCAGCCCGACTCCACTCACCTTGCCCTCGTTTCTTTTCAATACCCAGAGCAGAAGTAGGAGGTTGGAGTGAAGCTGCTGTGACGTATTTGATTGTGTGATCTAAAGGAAGAAGACAACAACACTAAAGATGTAGAACCATAATTTGCACCAATTATGGTCAAGTACTAAAAACCGAGTCCGATGACACCACCCACAAGTAAACCATTCAAAAGTTATGGCAGAGAAAAGTATTCTAGGGGGCGCTGTTGAGCCATTTATCCACGCCCATTAATGCAAACCATTAAATATCAAATGTATCACCAGGCCTGGCTTGGTGCACAATTTTGTGACTTTTGGGGCACGTTTAGGGGGAAAAAAGGCCATCCTTTCGTCAGAAGAAAGAAAGAAAAAACTCCTACAGATGCAATAGGGCCTTCGCACTGTAAGTGCTCGGGCCCTAAAAATGATAGAGAGAGAAGCTTCAAGCGGTGACGCTTTTTAATATTTGTTAGTTTGTCTCTGCGCTGCTGAAAAGTCAGCTGGAACCGTAAGCAGCTATGAAGAGACAGAGCTCCTGGTAGATCTGGTCGTTCCTTATCTAAATTGTTACGCAAGTCTTGTAGTTTCCTCTGAATTTATAAACTGGGCTCTGAAGTCTCAGGCCCTCGACAGGTTCACAGGCCACACATGGCATTTCTCACGCTGAGAAATGACTAACTTCACCAGACAGAAAATCCCAACAAACCATCTTACAAACAGGTCGAGGGCAGACTACGCTGCTGCGCTGAGCGCTCATGCAGCTCATGCAGCTCATGCAGCTCATGCAGCTCATGCAGCTCATGCAGCTCATGCAGCTCATGCACCTCATGCACCTCATGCACCTCATGCACCTCATGCAACTCATGCAGCTCATGCAGCTCCGAGCAGCCGGCTGGAACTACCAACCTATCGGACAATCAGAAAATAGAATGTTTTGTTGCCGGATGACGTCTGAGTTTCAGTTCCAGTGCACTTTATACCCTGTAAGACGAGCTCCCCTTCTCCCAGACACATGAGCTGCGTCCGGAATCCTATCCTTCCACCTTCCAGACACTATGAGTAGCAAAAACCGTATGTGAGATTTTTTAGTGCGTCCGAAACATTAATACGTACACAATAGTATGTACTATCCATACTCATTCTGGAGAAATGTATTAGTGTGGATTGATGGACACTAGCTAAGCAGAAACTTCCCACAATGCAATGCAGCGGTGTTTGGTTGCTAAGTGATACGCAGACACTTAGCAACCAACAGAAATGGAGGATAACGTTAGCGGTACCAAGCAAAACTGCAGCAGCATCACGCTACAGTTCAAATGGGAGGAATAGGTGTGATTTTGCTTTGGTTCCCATAAGATATTAACCAGATGATTCATCATTTATCACATTATTGTTTGGGTCGATGTTTTTGCAAAGTTTACGAATGAGCTATCTACAGTCAGCCATGTCATCTTGTTTGGGCCAAGATAACCGGGAAAGAGCGGAGCAGGGCTGCTACTGCTGCTGTTACCATGGTAACAGCTGCTACTGCTGCTGTTACCATGGTAACAGCTGCTACTGCTGCTGTGACACGAGTTGTTACCATGGTAACAACTCCCCCTCCCAACGGCAGGAAGGTCCGTGTGGCTCTGAGTAGTACGTCCCAATTAATGCATACTACTGATATTTACTCAAAAGTGTGCCGAACTTAAGTACCGTATTTTCTGGACTATAAGCCGCTACTTTTTTCATAGGTTTTCAACCATGCAGCTTATACAAAGGTTTTTCTATTCTGTGGATTTTTCTTCCATCGCTTGGGGCGCTATAACCGGAATTAGAATCAAAACTAAGACTAAATAAATGCAAAGAAGAATACACTACTTCTTCTTTAGCAGATAGAAGTAGGTAGAAGCAGATTTCCAACAGATAAATATATAAATAAATACTGGTTATTTTCTCTTGGTTCTGTCCCGTTTTAATCAGCAAAGTTGCTGTCGTGTTAAAAGACACTGTTAGGAAAGATCTATTTAGGTACAAACATGTACATCATTTACAGTTCAAAATCCTTCTGTACATGTAGTAAATATCTAATCTAACTACATAAATATCTGCGGCTTGAATATCTTTTTTCTTTTTTTTAAATAGAGCGGATGCGGCTTATAGTCCAGAAAATACTTTTTGAGTATATACTGTTTAGTATGGCATTTCGGACTAAAAACAATCCCGAAAACCTGAGAGCTTTGTTTGTAAACCTGAACAACTCCATAGAAACTTTCTGATGCCAAACTTCAAGACCAGCTATACTGGTGTGATGTTTTTATAATTGTGCTGTCATGAACTTTGGACTTTAACATCCTGATTGTGTTCTATAGAGTGTGAAATGCAGTTCTTGGGTTTCATTAGTTTGACTGAGCTTTACACAATTTGGCCTCGTCACGAACTCGCTAGGACGTCGTTTCCTGGGAACGTCTTGGACGTCACTTGGAAATAATCATCATTGTAGAGCTAAGGAGTCCATATTGTCTGGAAAGGGCCTAATAAGCCTAATAATCCCTCCCCAGCAGCTACGATTGCTGAGATCTCACTTCCCTAGCTTTTATAAACGTACTTGAATTCTCCGGACCAGCAACCTGCAAACTTGTGCTTCTATAGAGGAAACTGCTGCTGATCAGTTAATCACGTCCATTTAATCAGCAACCCCCGGCTGCTGTTTACCCTCCTAAATCACACACATTCTGCCTCTGCTTTTGTTCAAGAGCATTAAAGAGTTTCATTTAGTCAAATTGGAAAAAATAAAAAGCAGATTTTGACCAGTGCAGCAGAGACATTTGGTATTGACATTTTAAATCTTTCTAGTGCTATAAATTAAAAATGATGAATGAACTGAAGTGAAATTCTCTTCTCGCCATGCCTTTTTATTAACATGTGATGTAAATCATTTTGTTAAGTCATTTTAATGTCATCTTCACACTGGAAGTCGCTCCACCTGTTGTAAAGTTCTCAGTCCTTTTTTTTTTTTAATTTAAAAATTATTTTTTTTAATTTTCTCATTGAAAAAAAGATTTTCTCAAAAACACAAGGCACATTGTACATTCCAAAAAAACATTTTCATCAAAGAGCACTGAGCGACCAATGAGTAAAACAAAACAAAGAAGCTATACAGCGAAAATAAAAAAAGGAATAAACAAACAAACCAAAAGAAAGAATAAACGCAAGTGATGAGTCAGGAATTAGGGAACAAAGAAACTTCTGAACATGCTGGGCTTTTTGAATCGTGAAAGATTTTAAATATTTTTTGTACTGAATTATTTCGTTTAAATATGCAATAAAGATTGGATTAATTTTCAAAAAGTGACATTGATGAATAAAAAATGTAGCCAATATAATTAAATTATTAATCCCAAAATCTATTTTTTTGTCCTCCACTTGTAAACCAACTTTAATGCTTTCAAATGTAAGAATAGGAATGGTTTGATCATTATAAGTTATCCAGTATTAAAGGTTCCCAAAAGGTCCTGGTTAAGCTACAAGAGAAAAAAAGATGCTCTAAGGTTTCCATGTCTGCGTTACAAAAAGTACAATTATTCAAATCTAAATGAAACCTTTTATGTAAAAAATCATTCCATGGATGGACAAGTTCTCAGTCCTTCCATTCACACATCATATGGAATATCATGGATTGAAATGTGTTTTTACTGTATTTCAGAGACGTTTAATGATCCCAGAAATCCTTTAAAGCAAATGTGTCTCCGTCTAACCAACCAGGGGTACGAACGGCCAGAGCCCCAGCCAGGGGGGAGTGGTCCCGCTGGGGGACACGCCGGGGGACAAGCCCCTGGCCGGGCTCCGGTGTCCCGAGTGCGGGGTGAAGTTTGAAAGCCTGGAGGACTTGGAGAGTCACGTCCAGACGGATCACCCCGAGGTCAGCCCTGAAACCAGCACCCTGGGGAAGAAGACGGAAGCTTCACCCGCCCCCAAGGTGAGATCGGGTCACTCACAGAAAATGTGGTTTTTATGTTGCTATTACCTGTGCTTTTCTTTTTTTTTTTTTTTAACAAATGGAGATCTTGTGTTTGTGTGGAGTGTGTTGTTGCGTGTTTGACTGGATACATGTGTGTGTTGGTGTGTGTCTGCGTGCCCCACTGGTCCTGCAGCTCGGCATTGTGGGAGCTGCTCGCTCTACTTGATATTGACAGTCGGGCTCCCCGGTGTGTGTGTGTGTGTGTGTGTGTGTGTGTGTGTGTGTGTGTGTGTGTGTGTGTGTGTGTGTGTGTGTGAGTCGTACCTGCACCTTTGCTTCTGCTCGGTCTAACTAGTGTGTGTATGAGTGTGTGCTATGAATGGATAAGCAGAGTTTCTGCTTCTATCCACATCTCTTTCTTTCTTTTAATCTCTTCTTTCTCATCCATTCCTTCTCTTTCTGCTTTTCTTTTTCCTTCTCTCTCCCTTTCTTGTTTTTTTTTCAGCTTGCTTTCTCTGCAGTGTGTGTGCAGCAGCACGCTGTATTTGCTCTTCTTTTTACCACAGATTTGGACTTTTCAAGAGAAGATACAGGACTGTCTCAGAAAATTAGAATATTGTGATAAAGTTCTTTATTTTCTGTAATGCAATTTAAAAAAAAAACAAAAATGTCATACATTCTGGATTAATTACAAATCAACTGAAATATTTTTTGAGATAGGATATTTGAATTTTCTTAAACTGTAAGCCATGATCAGCAATATTAAAATAATAAAAGGCTTGCAATATTTCAGTTGATTTGTAATGAATCCAGAATGTATGACATTTTTGTTTTTTTAATTGCATTACAGAAAATAAAGAACTTTATCACAATATTCTAATTTTCTGAGACAGTCCTGTATTTGCAACATTTTCTGATTTGGGGTTCAACTTTCTTGAAATGTAATTGTCTTTAACTATGTTAAAGATGACATCTATGTGCTTACATTGTAATTATTTTGTGCTGTTTGTATTTCTATTTGTCTTAGAAAAAGACCTACCAGTGTATTAAATGCCAAATGACGTTTGAGACGGAAAGAGAGATCCAGATTCACGTTGCAAATCACATGATCGGTGAGTGAGGCCCAACTCTTTCTTTGTGTCGTGTGTGTGTGTGTGTGTGTGTGTGTGTGTGTGTGTGTGTGTGTGTGTGTGTGTGTGTGTGTGTGTGTGTGTGTGTGTGTGTGTGTGTGTGTGTGTGTGTGTGTGTGTGTGTGTGTGTGTGTGTGTGTGTGTGTGTGTGTGCTGGTGTGTAGGAGAGAGTGTGTGTGTGTGTGTGTTGGCTCATTTTATGTAGATGGCAGTGTTGGGATGTAATGCAGTCACAAATGCATGCTCTGCTGTGAGACAAACACACAGTTCTGTGTGTGTTTTCTGGGCTGTGCAGATCTGCTGTTGTGTGATTTACCTGCTAGGTGTGAAGGTCTGACCAGGAAACAGCTCAGATTGTAGAGGAGACTTTGTTGCAGCGTATACAAGGAGGAGAAGGAACAATGAGTCAAACAAGCCTTTATACTCTACTCACTTATGGCCCTTTTGCACTAGTCTCACTTAACTCGGTTCTACCCGTTTTGCCCTTTTGCACTAGGGCTGAGACGGGTAGAGCCGCTCCAAGCCCATACTTTTTTCTGTAACCATTCTAGCGAGGTTCTATCAGGGCTGAGCCGGGACTATTTCTGACGTCACCACCCTCCTCGCCACCGATTGGTCGGGGGGCGGGGCCGTCATCAAACTACAGGCCACTGATTGGTCGGGGGGCGGGGCCGTCATCAAACTACAGGCCACTGATTGGTCGGGGGGCGGGGCCGTCACTTTCTGTTGCACCTTAATAAACTGGATGAACTATAATCTGATACGTCATACTACAGTTTAACAAAAAGGATAAGCCCTGTCAGCAGAATCTACCTGAATACATTAATAGAAAGGCTAACGTGGGGAGTGTGTAAACAGCCTGATGACTGAGTAACACACCGTTAATAGGATTAATTATTGTTGGTCTTTGATTGAGAGCGTCATGCCGGGGCCTCGTTGAGGGTAAATATTGGCAACACTAGTATGAGATAAATGTCCCTCTCTGTTTAAGAAAGGATTTGGGCTCATGTTAAAACTTGCATGCATCAGGACTGGAAATAAGACTTCTAAGACCGTGTGAATTTACCCAGGACAACGGAGATAAAGCCTTGGGATGGAGGTTAGAGTTTAACTACTCATGTTACTTTGACAGTGACGGTACGATCAGTCCTTTCAGTCTCACTGGAAAACAGAAACATGGCCACTTCTTCCTTGGACCCTTTTAAATATCTGCAGTGTACAACTAAACTAGAGCTGCAGCTATCAAATATTTTAGTAATCCAGTATTCTACTGAAAATTCCATCGATTAATCAAGTAATCGGATAAAACATATTTTTGTTTAGTTAAAGAGCAATTATAGATATGATGTTAGATGTTAATTGACATCACTAAGACTAAATTATATAATACAGTAGGTTCATGGCTGTGCATTTAAAAACCCTGAACTTACACCAGTCGACCAAATTCACTGATTCACTCAAAAAACTAAGGATCTTACCAAGAAATGTTCTTATTTCTAACCTAAAAATGCCATTACACCTGATAACACACATAACTTAAAAGGTTAGGTGTTTTTCACACGTGTTTCAATTGAACTTTCATTTGTGTCAAGCACATTTTAAGTTCTAGTTAAGTTTTAAGTTAAAATATAAGATTTTGAGTTTTGTCAGTGTTCAAAATAAAATCAAAAAACTGTAAAACTGTAGCCGGAACAGATGTTTAGAGGAACCTATGTATGTACTGGGTTAGAGGGGGAACATATAGGAGAACGGACCAGAAGAATATAGCGTGGATTGAAAATAAAAGTTAAGCACTGAGCTACATGTGTCTCCCATCTGGGCCATTGCAGACTGCCTGAGCACATATATATATATATATATATGTATATATATATATATATATATATATATATATATATATATATATATATATATATATATATATATATAAAGCTGCATTTATAGTTGCTATTCTCAACCTATGATAGGTGGGGTTGGTCAAAATGTAAGTCCCAAAGCTGCTGCTGCTTTTGGCACTGCGTCATAACTCCCTTGAGTTTCTTCTACCTGAGGTTTGAGAACAGGAATAGCTGGAGGGAGAAGAGTAACCGCAGGTCTGTAGGAGCCACCTGTCCTGTACCACCACTAAAACCACTGCACATTTCACACAAACTCTACCTGAACGCTGCAGTTTCCTCTCTGACATGACCTGCTTTTAGTCCTGGACAGTTTTCTTACTCCATCTTCCATTTGTGCCTGTTCTCTTTTTTTCACCTTCTTGGCTCTTTTTGGTTTTATTCTGTTTTTTCCATCTAATTGTTCTTCAATCTTGAGATTGCAGTAATCCTGTTTTCTCTGCATCTGCTGTCTTTCAGTCCCACACATTAATTAAAGTGCTAATTGTGTGGAAACCCAGTGTAGATTAATTATGGAATTGAGACAGATTTGTGTTAAGATATATTACCTGGTTCCTTTTATTGCATATTCCACATTTCTTCTTATTCCCCCGTGCCCCCTCTCCCCCTGCACTGTAACAGAGATGGAACAGAGATCAGATCTGCTCTGGCAGGAGAACACCAGACAAGAATGCAGTTTTTGTGTCATCCCTCTCTCAGGTCTAGATTTTCACTCTCCAGACACAACTGTGATGAAAATAAAGAACAACAATGATGGAGGAACAAGTTTGGTTTTGGAGCGAACCTGAATTTTGTTTTAACAAAGTGCACAACATGGCCCATGGCTTATTGTAGAGCTGGTGTGGCCAGCGACTTCATGGTGTGTGTGGCAGTGAATCTCTGAAACACCAGGGAATAAACCTCTGCATCATAGAAACACACAACTACAACTCTTCTTAGTTTTATTTCAAAAAGGAAATATTAAATGAATTCTAACTTGAGGTTAAACAGCTGAGTAAGAAGTTGCTGAACAGTTTCTCAACCTCTTTATTGCATTCCACTAAAGATGTGTTATCGCAGAGATGCTCTTCTACGGAAGAGTGTTAGGGCCAGGCAAAAGAAAAAAAATTGAGAGTGGAAGATTTTTTTTTATTGTGCACTTCGAGAAAAAAGACAATGTCCAGAAAAAAGTCGAAATTTTGTGAATAAAGTCGAAATTTCTCTTTCTCAACATTTTGACTTTTTTCTCAACATCTCGACTTTATTCACGAAATTTTGACTTTTTTTTTCGACATTTCGACTTTTTTCTCGAAATTATACTTCAACATTAATCTCGACTTTTCAACTTTTTTCTCCACATTTCGACTTTTTTCTCAACATTTCGACTTTTTTCTCAACATTTCGACTTTTTTCTCGAAATTCTACTTCAACATTAATCTCGACTTTTCAACTTTTTTCTCCACATTTCGACTTTTTTCTCCAAGTGCATAATGAAAAAAAAAAATCTTCCTCTAAAATTTTATTTTTCTCCTGCCTGGCCCTAATACTCTTCCGTACTCTTCAGTACACGAGTCACCTGAATTATATTTTAATTCATTTGAACAGTTATGTCTCTAAAAGCGACATGACTGTGTGGTATTCCTTTACCAAACATATCAGCCTGCAGCGTCTGTCGTCTTTCCCTGCGTGATTATGTTTCTGCTGTGGCTGATGGAGGTTCCAGAGGTCAACGGTGGCAGATTGAGCCTTTAAAAAACTCTGGACTATAGACTATCTTTCTCTCTAGATCTACTTAGTTGTGATAGTTGAGCCAAGCATGTTTCTACTAAACGACCACAAAGAGCTGACGGCATGTTGACAGCTGAGTGGTGTAAAGAGCTGCTAATCCCAGCCTGGTTGTGTGGCTGTCACATCCCTGCATGGCTGGAACATGCTGCACCCCGCCGTCGTGTTAATGATGCTGTCAGACTCAGAAACAGATGCAGCACGGAGACACTGAGACGGAGACGGAGACAGAGCAGGTCAGATTCTTGAAGAGGCATACTTAAGGCCGCTTCCTCTTTTAATAGCAGTGTATTCACTACCGTTTTCACTGTCAACACCCGGTGTCTCAGGAAAGCCAGGAAAATCATCAAGGACCCATCTCACCCCGGACACTCACTCTCTGAACTGTTGCCAGAGCCATAACTACACTCAATACTGCTAAATACTCCAACTGACTTTTTCCATGTGCAATACTGACCGAACCAGCAATACCTGCCATAGAACCAGCAATACCTGCCATAGAACCAGCAATACCTGCCATAGAACCAGCAATACCTGCCATAGAATCATGCAATACCTTCCATAGAATCATGCAATACCTGCCATAGAATCATGCAATACCTGCCATAGAATCCTGCAATACCTGCCATAGAACCGAGCAATACCTGCCATAGAACCGAGCAATACCTGCCATAGAACCAGCAATACCTGCCATAGAACCAGCAATACCTGCCATAGAACCAGCAATACCTGCCATAGAACCAGCAATACCTGCCATAGAACCAGCAATACCTGCCATCGAATCCAGTAATACCTGCCATAGAACCAGCAATACCTGCCATAGAACCAGCAATACCTGCCATAGAATCCTGCAATACCTGCTATAGAACCGAGCAATACCTGCCATAGAACCAGCAATACCTGCCATCGAATCCAGTAATACCTGCCATAGAACCAGCAATACCTGCCATAGAACCGAGCAATACCTGCCGTAGAATCCTGCAATACCTGCCATAGAATCCTGCAATACCTGCCATAGAATCCTGCAATACCTGCCATAGAATCCTGCAATACCTGCCATAGAATCCTGCAATACCTGCCATAGAATCCTGCAATACCTGCCATAGAATCATGCAATACCTGCCATAGAACCAGCAATACCTGCCATAGAATCCTGCAATACCTGCCATAGAATCCTGCAATACCTGCCATAGAACCGAGCAATATCTGCCATAGAACCAGCAATACCTGCCATAGAACCAGCAATACCTGCCATAGAACCAGCAATACCTGCCATAGAACCAGCAATACCTGCCATAGAACCAGCAATACCTGCCGTAGAACCGAGCAATATCTGCCATAGAACCAGCAATACCTGCCATAGAACCAGCAATACCTGCCATAGAACCAGCAATACCTGCCATAGAACCAGCAATACCTGCCATAGAACCGAGCAATACCTGCCGTAGAATCCTGCAATACCTGCCATAGAATCATGCAATACCTGCCATAGAACCAGCAATACCTGCCATAGAACCAGCAATACCTGCCATAGAACCAGCAATACCTGCCATAGAACCAGCAATACCTGCCATAGAACCAGCAATACCTGCCATAGAATCATGCAATACCTTCCATAGAATCATGCAATACCTGCCATAGAATCATGCAATACCTGCCATAGAATCATGCAATACCTGCCATAGAACCGAGCAATACCTGCCATAGAACCGAGCAATACCTGCCATAGAACCAGCAATACCTGCCATAGAACCAGCAATACCTGCCATAGAACCAGCAATACCTGCCATAGAACCAGCAATACCTGCCATAGAACCAGCAATACCTGCCATAGAACCAGCAATACCTGCCATCGAATCCAGTAATACCTGCCATAGAACCAGCAATACCTGCCATAGAATCCTGCAATACCTGCTATAGAACCGAGCAATACCTGCCATAGAACCGAGCAATACCTGCCATAGAACCAGCAATACCTGCCATAGAACCAGCAATACCTGCCATAGAACCAGCAATACCTGCCATAGAACCGAGCAATACCTGCCGTAGAATCCTGCAATACCTGCCATAGAATCCTGCAATACCTGCCATAGAATCCTGCAATACCTGCCATAGAATCCTGCAATACCTGCCATAGAATCCTGCAATACCTGCCATAGAATCATGCAATACCTGCCATAGAATCATGCAATACCTGCCATAGAACCAGCAATACCTGCCATAGAATCCTGCAATACCTGCCATAGAATCCTGCAATACCTGCCATAGAACCGAGCAATATCTGCCATAGAACCAGCAATACCTGCCATAGAACCAGCAATACCTGCCATAGAACCAGCAATACCTGCCATAGAACCAGCAATACCTGCCGTAGAACCAGCAATACCTGCCGTAGAACCGAGCAATATCTGCCATAGAACCAGCAATACCTGCCATAGAACCAGCAATACCTGCCATAGAACCGAGCAATACCTGCCGTAGAATCCTGCAATACCTGCCATAGAATCATGCAATACCTTCCATAGAATCATGCAATACCTGCCATAGAATCATGCAATACCTTCCATAGAATCATGCAATACCTGCCATAGAATCCTGCAATACCTGCCATAGAACCGAGCAATACCTGCCATAGAATTGAGCAATACCTGCCATAGAATTGTGCAATACCTGCCATAGAATCCTGCAATACCTGCCATAGAATCGAGCAATACCTGCCATAGAATCCTGCAATACCTGCCATAGAATCGAGCAATACCTGCCATAGAACCAGCAATACCTGCCATAGAACCAGCAATACCTGCCATAGAACCGAGCAATACCTGCCGTAGAATCCTGCAATACCTGCCATAGAATCATGCAATACCTTCCATAGAATCATGCAATACCTGCCATAGAATCATGCAATACCTTCCATAGAATCATGCAATACCTGCCATAGAATCCTGCAATACCTGCCATAGAACCGAGCAATACCTGCCATAGAATTGAGCAATACCTGCCATAGAATTGTGCAATACCTGCCATAGAATCCTGCAATACCTGCCATAGAATCGAGCAATACCTGCCATAGAATCCTGCAATACCTGCCATAGAATCGAGCAATACCTGCCATAGAATCCTGCAATACCTGCCATAGAACCAGCAATACCTGCCATAGAACCGAGCAATACCTGCCGTAGAATCCTGCAATACCTGCCATAGAATCATGCAATACCTTCCATAGAATCATGCAATACCTGCCATAGAATCATGCAATACCTGCCATAGAATCATGCAATACCTGCCATAGAATCCTGCAATACCTGCCATAGAACCGAGCAATACCTGCCATAGAATTGAGCAATACCTGCCATAGAATTGTGCAATACCTGCCATAGAATCCTGCAATACCTGCCATAGAATCGAGCAATACCTGCCATAGAATCCTGCAATACCTGCCATAGAATCGAGCAATACCTGCCATAGAATCCTGCAATACCTGCCATAGAACCGAGCAATACCTGCCAAATGTGAATACTGTATGTTGTCTTCCTGTTTGTGTCCTTTTAGAGATTATTTATTTTTATAGTTGTTGTTTTAATATATCTATTTTTTAAACCATGCACCTTAAAGAAGATCGCATCCAATTTAGTTGTATCTGTACAAATGACAATAAAGACATTCTATTCTATTCTATTCTATTCAATTCTATTTTAAAACATTATTATTGATTTTTTTTTTATTCAGTCCATCAAAGAATAATTGTAGTAATAGTAAAAAAGAAAATCCCTCATTTACTGTTAAATGTAAAAAAGGTTGCTGAAACGTCAGCGGTGTTAAGCCAATAGCCTCCAAAAGTTATTTTTTTATTCTCTCAAGAATTGCATCAGTGTGAAAGGTTTCAACATTTCCTCTTTCCACTATCATTGATTATCTGTTGTGCAGAAGACTAGTCTTTTCTGGAGATTTGCCATTGCAGTTTTATTCAGTTCTGAAATAATCTTTTCCAATAAACGGGGTGTCATGCTGACGCCGCTGCCAGATTGTTCCTATTTAAAAATGAGACCCTAAATTTCTGCTGGTTACCAGCTCCGTGTTCAGCTTTAATCTGATTGTATACTTTCACCCTGCGTGTGTTTTCCCGCCAGTTTTGGCTCTTACACGCAGCACTAAAGTTAATTAAAACAGCATGTGGCCGATGGCCTGTTCTGCAGGCAGACAGACCAAAGACAGACCAAGACCCCACCCCACAAATAATCACTGGAATTCTCAATTTCTCAATTCTTGAGAACAGAAACGTGAGCAGGTTTCCAGTGTTTTTCTGCTCTGGATATTGTGGTTAAATATCCTGTGTGGTCTCCCCTCCAGCACTGCGTTGTATCAACTGCAGGTGAAGAAAATTAGCTTGTCGTGTTAATGACACCGCGCTGGTTAACGTGTATATTTGATACAGTTCAGGTTGTAATGATTTACTTTGCTTCATTTTCTTCCTCTCCGTTGTTTCTGTGATACACCAGAGTGTTTGTTTTCGGCATGTTTTGCAGTGTGTTTGTATCGTGTGTGTGTGTGTGTGTGTGTGTGTGTGTGTGTGTGTGTGTGTGTGTGTGTGTGTGTGTGTGTGTGTGTGTGTGTGTGTGTGTGTGTGTGTGTGTGTGTGTGTGTGTGTGTGTGTGTGTGTGTGTGTGTGTGTGTGTGTGTATATATATTTATATATATGACTGTAATGTTAAAATATAATAAAGAAACGTCTCGTAATGTACAGCGTTGTACAGTGATATAAACATTGTATACAAATATATTCAGATAAAAATCACATTACCGTTCCCGCTGTATGTTTAAACCATGGATGTAAACACGGTGGTTCAGTCAGAGCGCCCCCTGCAGGTTTGGAGCACTTCCTGTTGTAGTGACCGGTTATGAAGCGTTTTTCTTTTGAAGATGGTTTCTTGTTTTATATGGTTTTGTGCTTTGCATCGTTTCTCTATTTGCAGCGTTTGATGATGCTGCATTTGTCTTTGTTTTTTACAGCACGTTTTTTCATTTGCACCACGTTCCTCTTTTTGTACCTGGTTTTGAGTTTGTGAATTTGAATCGTTTCTGTACTTGAAGCCGTTTTCCTGAACTGAGACGCATTAGGCCTTTGCAGTGCGTTTGGCCCTTGTCGGCCACCGTACCACACACACACACACACACACACACACACACACACACACCAGTGCCACCTTGGTCTTCATTAAGACCAGTTTCTAGTAAAGTAATGTTCATGTGCTCCCTGAAGCTTAATCCTCTGGTAGGAAAGAGAGGGAGATGGTAATAAGAATTCTTAAGAAGAAACTTAAGAAGAAAGTTGAGAAAATACTTAGAACTTTTTTGGAGAATATGGCTTCTTCTCTTTTTTCTTCTTAACACTGAACTTAAGAAAAAGAATGTTTTGTGAATCCGGCCCCAGACCTGTCTATAATACTCCATTGTGCCTCTCCCCCCCCGCCCCCACACACACACACACACACACACACACACACACACACACACACACACACACACACACACACACACACCACGTTCAGTGATTTACTAACCCTGCCCGTTCTCTCCTCCTCCCATCCCCACCTGGCTACTGGATGGCTGTAGACGAGCCCACCTGTCGGCCAGGTTTGTCCCCTTTCTGTCTCCTTAGCTCACACTGAGCTGCCTGCCTGTCATCATACACACACCCCTCTTTCCTGTAGGTTACTGTCACTACAGAGTACATTTATCCTGTTAATGACTACACACAGGAGCAGAGCCGTTGTCATGGATACACACATGTAGCTGAGACCCGGGTCAAGCTGGTCTTTACGTAAAGATAAAACATTCATTTAAAGCTGGGTGATTTGTACGGAAGAGTATTAGGGCCAGGCAAGAGAAAACAAATTTGAGAGTGGAAGATTTTTTTTTATTGTGCACTTTGAGAAAAAAGATGAAATGTCGAGAAAAAAGTCGAAATTTCACCTTTTTTCTCAACATTTTGTCTTTTTTTTGACGTGCATAATGAAAAAAAAATCTTCCTCCTATAAAATATTATTTTTATTTTTCTCCTGCCTACTCTTCCGTAGATTTGTGACGACTGTCATGCTTACCTTTATAATACAGAACACTTGTGCCGACCATAAATACGTTTTTATCTTGTAATACCTTAGTTTATATAGGGGTCATTATATTAACATCTCTGCGATGTTACAAATTTAGCTGATTCATTACTTTTTTAGATACTTTTTTTTTTAATATAAAAGATGTCATTTTGTTGATATATTTGGAAGAAAATATTTATAGCGTAAATGGAATCAATTTACATTCAAATTTGTCAGTTTAATCATTTATTAGGAAAGCTTCATATCTGAGATTGTCATATGAGAGAACAGGAACAACTGACATTTTCAATTTTTCACTAAAAATCAAAGCAAGAAAAGTTGTAAGTAAAATTTAGTAAAATTTTTTTAGATAGGATATGAGTTTTCTTAAGATGTACACTGTAAGCCATGATCAGTAATATTAAAATAATAAAAGGCTTGCAATATTTCAATTGATTTGTAATGAATCCAGAATGTATGACATTTTTGTTTTTGTAATTGCATTACAGAAAATCACAATATTCTAATTTTCTGAGACAGTCCTGTATATCCGCATGATATACGTCTGGTTAATTATTAGCAACTGTTTCCAAAATCCACACAACCACCAGCATGAGTTCAGCTCTAGATGCAAGAATTAAAATGCAGATTAAAGTGTGGTTGGGGAAAAAAAGGACAAACATCAACAAAATAATGAAAGAAGTTGTTTTAGACCAATCTTTGCACAATTAGCCCTCACCTCACCTCAGCTCCTCATTCACCCCGATCCCTGCTGCTCCCTGCATGCTTCATTGTCCTTACTCACACACACACACACACACACACACACACACACACACACACACACACACACACACACACACACACACACACACACACACACACACAGAAGCCTGCAGGTATGGAGTGGCCACTCACCTGGATCTAAGTGCTCCCCGCGGAGCGCCGTGGCTAATGATGTGTCCTCAGCATGAGCTTTACTTACCTATTTACATCAGTGCACTCTCATAACTGTAGGTGCAGTTTCTTACTCACATTCTTCACGTTTTCATAACCTCCACATGAGGGGCGCAGTTTTAAACTGCCTTGTTATGGTTGTGATTTTTACTTCAGTTTTCTGATTATTACCTGCTCAAAAACCGGATTCTGGGATGTTCTCTTCCTGAAATTGCCTGCATGAAGCCGGTCCGTTATATTTGTCTTCACCTTCCAGCGGCAGCGTTTATTTTGATGCTGCAGCTGAAGGAAGCGCGCACACTAGGAATGGGTGATATTTTACCGTTCACGATATACCGTCAAAAGAATTCCCCACGGTAAGAATTTGTCATCTCGTGGTAAAAACGATAAATTCCCGTTGATGAGGTTTTTGTGTAACAAACATGGCGGAAGGCAGATCTGAGAGCGAGGAGCTCGTTGTTAAACGAGGCTCCAGCTCCGTTATCTGGAACTGGTTTGGATTTAAAAAGAGAGACGAGGAGCAAACATCATCTATTATGTGCAGAGTCTGCAAAAAAACAGTGAGTGCAAAGGATGGCTTATATTTATTTGTCCTGTTTCTTTATTTATCAGGTTGTATTTCTTTCTACTTTGTGATTTTATAAGCTAAGAAAACTTGAAGGACAAGGTACTTTTGCTGTTTGCACTGTTATCCCACTGTTTAAGCCATGCAGTTTGAATAAATGTTGAATCTGTTCTTACATTTCAAACTTGTTTCATTTGACTCATTACAGTTTTGCCGTACAGGTGGACTAATTTAATTGGTTCTTATTAATTCAATGTAATTGGTGTAGTTTAGTAGAATTTAGTATTCTTTTAGAGCAGTGATTTGGGGGCTCCAAAGACTGAATGTGGTGTTAGATTTATAGTTACAAAGGTGGAGTTGAATTGGTCTTTTTTTCTATCATAATTTTTATCGTTATCGGGATTATGAAATTATGGTGATACATTCTTTAGTCCATACCTAGCACACACACCCGGGCCAGGCTCCCCTCACTGAACCATCTCAGTCTGCTTTTATTTTGTACCTGGAGGTCACATTTATCTGAAAACAGCCGTCTATTAGCCTGAAGTCAAACCTGCGACGCGCTCGGCTGGTAATGTGTGTCTGCCGTCTAAGCAGCCGTCCCCCGGGCCGCGGCTGAGCCACGTCTGTCTGCGCACACATCTTTCTGCTCTAAGTGCCTCCTTCCTTCTCCTCCTTTCTCCCTTTAACACATTATGCACAGACACACACCTATCTGTGTGTATGTGTGTGTGTGCGGTACCGAGCAGGGCCTGCTCTGGTTACTTTGTGTCACTGAAGACTTAATGAGGCGAATAAGAAGCTTTTAGAGTCAATGGAGGTGGATAATGTGGTTTAGCAGCCACTTGTGTGTGTGCGTGTGAGTCTGTGTTTGCCACCGGCCAGCAACATGGCTGTTTGTTTCTGCCCGGCTGCACCTGAACTAATAAGAGAGAGGCGGCGGTGCCGTCTCTGCTGGGGAGTTGCACCGGCAGCCCTGTGCCTGCTCTGCTGGGGAGTTGCACCGGCAGCCCTGTGCCTGCTCTGCTGGGGCGTTGCACCGGCAGCCCTGTGCCTGCTCTGCTGGGGAGTTGCACCGGCAGCCCTGTGCCTGCTCTGCTGGGGCGTTGCACCGGCAGCCCTGTGCCTGCTCTGCTGGGGCGTTGCACCGGCAGCCCTGTGCCTGCTCTGCTGGGGCGTTGCACCGGCAGCCCTGTGCCTGCTCTGCTGGGGCGTTGCACCGGCAGCCCTGTGCCTGCTCTGCTGGGGCGTTGCACCAGCAGCCCTGTGCCTGCTCTGCTGGGGCGTTGCACCGGCAGCCCTGCGTGCTGCTCTGAGCTGACGGTGCTGCAGGGAAACCTGCAGAACCGGAGTCTGGGCTGCAACACTGAACAAAGTCAATACGTTGATTTAATGTTTGTTTGATGCAAATGCATGTTTAAGTTTGTGGACAGTTGGTGAAAGATTTGGAAAAGGATCAGCCACAGTTGTTTCTGTTGCTGCAGGAGAAGTTTAAAACTCAACACCATCCCACCATCCCAACACCATCCCACAAGAGTTGGCTTAAGGCCCTGTCCCAATACTCCCACTACCCCTAGTCTTCAGTCCTACCCCCTAAATTTTGCGCGTGAGGGTAGTGGTGTCCCAATTCCTCTTTTCACCTAGGGGGAGTGGGGAAAACGAGTGTAGTGGCTATGAATCTGTCCCTACAGAGCGAGGGTTTTCAGATGCTGACTTCGCGACCTAGGGCCAGAAAAATTTCCCAGAATGCTTTTCGTCGTCATTTGCAGACTGAATAAAAAAAAAAAAACATGGCGGACATTTCTTATTTTTTAGTGAATAAAATCAATATTTTGAGTTAGTTTCTGCATAAAAATGCATTTTGATGACATTTCTAGTGAGAAATATATTTTACTTTCATATTATTCACTCAGTGAATGTATATAATCACTCGCTTGCTCGTTGTTGCGAAGTCTTTTTCAAAACTCGCCAGAATAAAGGCTGATTTATGGTTCCGCGTTACACCAACGCAGAACCTACGCCGTAGGTTACGCGGCGTCGTACGGCGTACCCTACAGCGTACCCTACGCCGTACCCTACGCTGTACCCTACGCTGTACCCTACGCTATACCCTACGCTGTACCCTACGCCGTTCCCTACGCCGTTCCCTATGCCGTTCCCTACGCCGTTCCCTACGCCGTTCCCTATGCCGTTCCCTATGCCGTTCCCTACGCCGTTCCCTATGCCGTTCCCTACGCCGTTCCCTACGCCTTACCCTACGCTGTAGGCTCTGCGTCGATTTAACACGGAACCATAAATCAGCCGGGCCGGCAGGCTGTTTTCATTCCCGAAATTTTCGGAGCAAATTTCTTAACAGGCGTAGCTACAACTGTTAGATTTCATCTATTAAACCAACATTTATCTTCCTAAATGATTTATTTCAGCGGTAATTCTCCAGAGAGCTGCAGGTTTCTCCCCGGGACGACGGCGCAGGTTGACCCGGCGATCACGTCTGTATGTGAGCTGCTGCTGCTGCTGCTGCTGCTGCTGCTGCTGCTGCTGCTGCTGCTGCTGCCGCTGCCGCTGCCGCTGCCGCTGCTGCCGCTGCCGCTGCCGCTGCCGCTGCCGCTGCCGCTGCCGCTGCCGCTGCTGCTGCTGCTGCTGCGCCCCGGGCCGGCGGCTCTTCTCATCCCAAAAACTTAGGATCAAATTTCTTAATAGGCGTTATTTGGATAAACTGAGCCCAGATTGGGGATCTTAACGGTTACTTTTACGTCTGAAAAAATATTAAAACTTAATAAAGTGGCATATTAACAGCGCTACAGCTGAAATTAAAACAGCTTTTAGCTCTGGGCTTCCTGATATGTGTGACGTATGTGCAAACGTAACTACGCAGTCGCTTACATACCCGAACGTAAACCACGCAGTGACGTAGCAAGCAAAATGTAGGGGTAGTGCTGAAAAGTAGGGGTAGGGGGAGTATTGGGATTGGGCCCTGGGAAGATTACAAGTGCCCTAAAATCTGTCCCTTCTTTTTTAGGGGTAGTGGTAGAGAGGGAGGGCTAGTGGTAGAAAATAGGGGGTGTATTGGGATTGGCCCTAAATCTCTCCTCACTGATGAGTTGATGTACCTTCACTAAAGTTTTTTTTTATTTATTTTTTTTAAATATTTTTATTAGGGGGTAAGGCACAGTAGAACAGGACTCAATGACACATTTACATTGAGTATCATATTATTTCTGTATGGCAATCTAAAATATATAAGATATTTGACACATAACAATACTGTGCATCCCAATGGAATGAGAAAAAGATATACAGTCTGGTTTAAGGACAAAACATTACACAATTCAACAAAAATAATATTAATAACGATAAATAAATAACTGAAAAATATTTTAAGTAATAATTAAGTATTAAAGCTACACGTCTAAATAAAAAAATAGAAAAAAAAAGACAAATAACAAAAAGGAAGAAGAAAGAGAGAAAAGAGGGAGGGGGGTCCGTCAATCAGGGACCGGAGAGAGTGGAAGAATGTAAGAAAAGGAAGCCACTTATTATAAAATTTGTTAGAGCTACCTTTCACTGGATAACGATCTTTTCCAGTTTCAGAAAAGACATGGTGTTTAACGTTGTAAAAAGCTGCTTCCACCTCTCCGCTCAGTGACACGGCTCTCACCAGAACTTAGGCCTGTAAAATGATTAATGCCGCTGTTATTTAACCGAGCCCACATGCGCACACATGTTTATTTACGGGGGTCATGGACCACTGGTTCTTGGTAACTGTACCAAATATTAATGTACATGGACCACTGGTTCTTGGTAACTGTACCAAATATTAATGTCCATGGACCACTGGTTCTTGGTAACTGTACCAAATATTAATGTCCATGGACCACTGGTTCTTGGTAACTGTACCAAATATTAATGTCCATGGACCACTGGTTCTTGGTAACTGTACCAAATATTAATGTCCATGGACCACTGGTTCTTGGTAACTGTACCAAATATTAATGTCCATGGACCACTGGTTCTTGGGGTAACTGTACCAAATATTAATGTCCATGGACCACTGGTTCTTGGTAACTGTACCAAATATTAATGTCCATGGACCACTGGTTCTTGGGGTAACTGTACCAAATATTAATGTCCATGGACCACTGGTTCTTGGTAACTGTACCAAATATTAATGTCCATGGACCACTGGTTCTTGGGGTAACTGTACCAAATATTAATGTCCATGGACCACTGGTTCTTGGTAACTGTACCAAATATTAATGTCCATGGACCACTGGTTCTTGGTAACTGTACCAAATATTAATGTCCATGGACCACTGGTTCTTGGGGTAACTGTACCAAATATTAATGTCCATGGACCACTGGTTCTTGGGGTAACTGTACCAAATATTAATGTCCATGGACCACTGGTTCTTGGTAACTCTACCAAATATTAATGTCCATGGACCACTGGTTCTTGGGGTAACTGTACGGGTCACTGTCAAGTCCAACTGCCTTTAATTTAAGCCGATAATCGGCTGGTATCCCGTCTTCTCCACTAGTTGCAGCTGTTTTTGCTGATGTTTTGCCACTCAGGTCCAGTGCGGAATGTTTGTACATTACTCTAAAACTAATGTAAAGTGGCTTCAGTGTTGCACACTGCAAATTATCGCTTAATAATTATGAAATACGGTTACTGTTATCTCCGTTGACCCCATGGTCCAAGTGTCCAAAACTAGTTACAACATTTTTTGCAAGTTAAAGCAACTTTTCTACTCTTGCGTCCTTTCTGCATGCATTAACACAGCTCCAAAACTTTTCCTAATTTCCATATTTTAATTTTGTTTAATTTATTTGTCCATTTTTGTTTTTTTTAAAAAGGGGACTTGTATTAATTAAAATAGTCATAAAGCAGACTCCAGCAGTGTTGAGCAGGATGTTGGTTGGCACGATAATGGTGTGAACATTGGAACAGATGACGGCAACCCCCTCCTCCTGCCTTCCCTCCCTCCCTCCATCCCTCCATCCATCCTTCCCTGCATCCCTGCCTCCCTCGCCACCTGGAGCCAGCGAGCTGTGACACCAGAGGGAAGGAGGGAGCCATGATGGAGGGGTAAGGGAATGGAGAGATGGAGAGAGCAAAATAAGGGACCACGCAGGATCAGATGATGAAAAAATTGGATTATTAGTGGTTTATTTTGATGTATTTAATTTTTGGTTTAATCTTGTTAATCCCGAGCATTGACCTCCACTTTACCATAGCTTCAGTTTTTTTTAACAGTCAGTCATTTTTGGCTGAGTTTCAGTTGCATGTAGAATAACACTCCAAACCTGTAAAGCAATTTATAAATGATCTGTATTAATCAGTGTCTTGAGGTGAGAAAGCAAGAGGCCTTGGACCTGATATCCATTATTTAGATATTCTCTGGCTGCAAAAACCCCTGAATGCCATTGGCTTTTCTGCTTGGTTATTGTGTAAAACAATTATGAATGAGTTTTTAATTTCATCACTAAAATTAAAAAAGAGAGGCAAGTTAATTTTTGACTTCTCAAAAATCTCTCGACATTTCAACTTTTTTCCCGAAATTTCAACCTTTTCTCAACATTTAAACTTTTTTCACGAAACTTTGACTATTTCCTTGACATTTCGACTTTTTTCTCAAGATTGTACTTCAACATTAATCTCGAAATTTCGACTTTTTCCTCGAAATTCTGACTTTTTCTCAACATTTCAACTTTTTTCACGAAATTTTGACTATTTCCTCGACATTTCGACTTTTTTCTCGACGTGCATAATTAAAAAATACATTTTACCTCAGTATAGAAACATGCAGCCTGTGTTGCCTTCATTCTAAGGCTGATACAAGACTTTTCATTTTTGCGGCTCCAGACATATTTGTTTTTTGTGTTTTGGGTCTAATATGGATCTAAAACATTTTGGGTTGCCGACCCCTGGTCTACACTAATGATACTAGTTTATCATTGGGATTGAATCGGGAAGTCTGGCCAGTAACAGTAGTTTGGACATCTGTCGTATAGGTGTATTGAACTTGTGATGCCCTTTTGAGACCAATGAACCAGCCGCCGATCCTAATCACACGTCTGTTTTGGTCGTTGAATGGCCAGTCCGGTTAGTATGTATTTCCTCCCAGTCAATAAATCAATCACATATATAGAATACACAAAGATTGCAATTTGCACATCATGAAAGGCAAAAATAACCTCTGAATTAACAATGACAATACATGAATTTGGGTAAAAACATAACCTAACACACTTAAAAGACCATCACTGATCATGTCTAAAGAAGCTAACAGCACACAGCCTGCAACTTCTCATATCTTTCAGTGCTTCATTGTGTATGTGATTGATTGCAATCCTATAAAAGAAATTAGGAACCGTCCAAAATCTGAACTGAGAGGTCAAACCTGCAAGAAAATCTGAAATTGAAGTTGACAAGAAAACTGCTACTCGTGCATCTTTAATGTTCTCTGTAATCTGGTTATAATGAATAGCTTTAAAGTGTTATATTGTAACAATAAAGCTAATAAGCAGTGGAGATGTATTGGTGTTGCTTCCACCTACTCCTCTGACACAGCTAAAATCCAGTCTTTTCCTTTACGTTAGTCCTATAACGCGCCGTCGTCTGCTTTGTCGACTGCACACACACCCGTAGACAGAGCTGTTGGCGTATTTCTGTCAGCTTGTTTGTGTTTTGGGGACTGGGAGCGTCGTGGTTCCCTGGAGAGCTCATTTTGTCATCTTCTCGCTTGATTTACCTTCCTCTTCTTCTGCTGTTTATTATCAGTCATTACAAGCTGTTTGGAAACCTAATAGGACACACTGACAAATAGACAGGGAGAGACCCGAGCAGCAGCAGAACTGTGTGTGTGTGTGTGTGTGTGTGTGTGTGTGTGTGTGTGTGTGTGTGTGTGTGTGTGTGTGTGTGTGTGTGTGTGTGTGTGTGTGTGTGTGTGTGTGTGTGTGTGTGTGTGTGTGTGTGTGTGTGTGTGTGTGTGTGTGTGTGTGTGTGTGTGTGTGTGTGTGTGTGTGTGTGTGTGTGTGTGTTTCTACATGCTACATAAGCGATCTTAACTGGTGTATAGGAGTTGTCTGCTTTAAATGAATGATGTCTCACTCGTGCTACTTCTACGCTGGTGTGTGTGCGTGTGTGTGTGCGTGTGCGTGTGCGTGTGTGTGTGTGTGTGTGTGTGTGTGTTAGGAATGGGTGATATTTTACCATTCACGATAAACCGTCAAAAAAAATTCAGGGTGTAACCCCTGCCGCTCACCTGAAATGAGCTGGGATAAACTCCAGCAGACCCCTGTGACCCCGCAAGGGATAAAGCGGGTATAGATGATGGATGGATGGATGGATGGACGTTTCTGTGTAAAGCTGATTTATGTTTCTGTGTTAAATCCACGCACAACGTTAAGGAAGGAAGGAAGGAAGGAAGGAAGGAAGGAAGGAAGGAAGGAAGGAAGGAAGGAAGGAAGGAAGGAAGGAAGGAAGGAAGGAAGGAAGGAAGGAAGGAAGGAAGGAAGGAAGGAAGGAAGGAAGGAAGGAAGGAAGGAAGGAAGGAAGGAAGGAAGGAAGGAAGGAAGGAAGGAAGGAAGGAAGGAAGGAAGGAAGGAAGGAAGGAAGGAAGGAAGGAAGGAAGGAAGGAAGGAAGGAAGGAAGGAAGGAAGGAAGGAAGGAAGGAAGGAAGGAAGGAAGGAAGGAAGGAAGGAAGGAAGGAAGGAAGGAAGGAAGGAAGGAAGGAAGGAAGGAAGGAAGGAAGGAAGGAAGGAAGGAAGGAAGGAAGGAAGGAAGGAAGGAAGGAAGGAAGGAAGGAAGGAAGGAAGGAAGGAAGGAAGGAAGGAAGGAAGGAAGGAAGGAAGGAAGGAAGGAAGGAAGGAAGGAAGGAAGGAAGGAAGGAAGGAAGGAAGGAAGGAAGGAAGGAAGGAAGGAAGGAAGGAAGGAAGGAAGGAAGGAAGGAAGGAAGGAAGGAAGGAAGGAAGGAAGGAAGGAAGGAAGGAAGGAAGGAAGGAAGGAAGGAAGGAAGGAAGGAAGGAAGGAAGGAAGGAAGGAAGGAAGGAAGGAAGGAAGGAAGGAAGGAAGGAAGGAAGGAAGGAAGGAAGGAAGGAAGGAAGGAAGGAAGGAAGGAAGGAAGGAAGGAAGGAAGGAAGGAAGGAAGGAAGGAAGGAAGGATGGATGGATGGATGGATGGATGGATGGATAATGACGTTTTTGTATTGGTATTTTCTTTTTCGGGATAAATGCCCGAAATTATTGGGATACATTTTTAGTAAATTTTTAGTCCATCCCTTGTGTGTGTGTGTGTGTGTGTGCCTGTTCTTCCAGGTGTGGCTGCAGCAGCTGCTGAAGAGAACAGGACAATCACACACACACACACACGCTTGTTCTCTCCATCTCTGCTTGTTTAATTGTCACAAGGAAAACAAAGCGCTTTGCCTTTCTGCGCTTCATAAACGAGGGCCAGGCAACAATTAACTCCCTGCTTAATTCTCTAACTATTCTGAATTCATTTCCTCCCGTGACAGGCACATCTGTCGCACTGGTACCGAGCGTACGGGTGTGTACCGGTGTGTGTGTGTGTACCGATGTATTTGTACCGGTGTGTGTGTACCTGTGTGTTTGTGCAGGATTGCACAAAGTTGTGTGTGTGTTTGCATTCTGTATGGACAAGAGACGAGGAGAAAGATCTGGATAAAAAGCAGACGTGCATCCTCGGTATGCATCGTGTTGGTGTTTGCGTCGTGCATCATGATGGAACGCTGCAGGGTGGGCTAGTTGTATTTTATTTAACAGAGAAGAAAATAATGAGATGACAGCTTGGGGCTGACTATTAAAATCAAAGTAGTTCCAACTCAGAACAAATCCAAATACATGCATCAGGTGTTTCCAGCTGAATGATAAATCAACTATGTCAACTATGAAAACTGAAGAAAGACAACTTATTAATGAGGGGGAAACAAGGACATTAAATCTGAGTGGAGGACAAACAAGAGCTGGACAGACTTCTCTAGTATGACATGTGAAATAAAGAATTTGCTACACAGAGCTGCAATTTCACAGCAGATCTATGAATAATTGTCTACTTGGGGAAAAACATTCTACAGTTTAGCGGACTGCCAAAATCATCATTGATTGCAGCACTAGAAATTAGGAATAGACTGATGAGGGGGTTTTTTCCCCATGTTTTCATACGGTCACCCGTCCCAGATCATTTCCCATGATCCTTCATGCTGGTTCCTGCTCAAGATCAAGTGACCAGTTTGAATTAAAACAAGCTGTGACGGACAGAGGGGTTTTAATAAAATGCTCTTTCACTTTGTATTTTGACCAAGGCGCGCAACAAACATATTTATTACCGCAGTGAATCGTGTCAGCTTGTTTTTTCATGAAACGCATTACAGGCCACGACATGACGGCAGATTTCAATCTCTGGTTCTTTTCTAGTGATCCCCAAAAAAAAGCTGAAGGTCAAAGTTTTTCAGACTCTGTGTATTGTTTGTGAGATATTCTGGCTACATAAGTTTGAAATGTGTCCAGTGAACAGAAAATATCTTGCCCGATGGACTGGAGAAGAAAGGATGGAAACAGAAACACACTTAATGATCTGCTCGGCTCCAAGTCTTCAGAGTTTGGTTTAGAAGCGTGAGTTATTATTTAATTTGGCAAAAAACAACCAACTTAACTAACTTCTAAACTAGAAGAAGCAGGTTTTTGCGGCCAAAAGAGGAAACGTGGGAATAGAAAAGAGTTTTAGGAGGGACAAACCGGAGTAAAACGTCAAAGTGCATAATCCCAGAATGACAGTGAGAAGTGGAAACAGTGTTGATTAGGGCTTCAACTAATGACTATTTCAATAGTCGACCAGTCACCGACTATTGAAACGATTAGTCGACTAATCGGATAATTAGTCTTTTTTTGTTAATTTAGTATGAGGTTGCTTTAATTATGTGGCAAATGATAATAAACACCAGAAAGATGGGACTAGAGCCCTGATATAGCGGGACTGTTTTCTTCATCCAGATCCCGCCCGCATCCGCTAAACTCTGAGAATTCCTGCCCGCACGGCGCACAATAATAAAGATGCATTGATTTAGTATCTTCTCCCGTCCCGCAAGAGAAATGTCCAGACAAATCTATCTGATTTAATGTTAACATGATCATTGTGGAGCTTGATGGATGATTGACAGTTCATAGGGCCCTGACTGAAAGTTAGATGCTGTTTAGTAGCTGTGAGAGTAGCTGTGAGTGGCTCAAATAACACTAATAAATTACATGAAATAAACAAAGTTAACGAAGGAAACACATTCATTTAATAAATGAAAACAGGCTTAATATCTTACCAAGGCGAATCCGTTTCGTTCAACACGACGTGCTTTCTCTTCAAATGCATTACCGACTTTTGAAGTTTAATTACCTGCAGCTGCAGAGACGCTATCGCGCATGACTACTCTCGGCAGAGGTCGTATTGAAGTGAGACGCCTCCTGACGACAATTGTCGACAATGGAATTCATTGTCGACAATTTTGATTATGGATTTTTGTCGACAACGTTGACGAATCATTGCGGGCCTAGTGTTGATACAGAGCAGCAGAGTGATGCAGACATGGAGCTGCAGAGGAGATGGAGAGAGCAAGTGAGGAAGGAAGGAAGACAAGTGAATGCTGATCAATAGTTGTAAATGAAGGGAGAGCAGTGGCGTAGTTAGGGGGAGATAGAGAGATGAAGAGATGGAGGGAGAGCCTGCCAGAGGGGAGAAGATACAGAGAGGATGAGAGTGGTTTCTGGCAGCTTTTGGCTTCACTTTCCGTCCTCTTGCCGAGCAGCTGGACTTCATTAGTGGCTGGTGTTAATTACTGGGACTGGACATGCGCACACACACACACACACACACACACACACACACGCACACGCACACAGCGCAACAAGAACACACACTAACTAGTGAATGCACACTCACACAGCCCGGGCTTCAGGGTCACCTTGCCTGCCTTGTTGAGCCGGCGGAGAGGGGGAGACGGTGCCAGACAGACAGGAAACACAAAATGTGAGTCCATTGTGCAAGTTTGTTCTCCTGTTAAGTGTGTGTTGAGTAGTTTCATGGTGAAACACCACAGTAAAACACACACTATGTTCACAGATCAGCGTCGATGTAACTCGTCTCCAGAGTTAGGTAGTAACGAGTTACATTTACTCCGTTACATTTACTTGAGTAAGTTTTGGGAAATGTTGTACTTTTAGGAGTAGTTTTGAATCACTATACTTTTTACTTTTACTTGAGTAGATTTGTGAAGAAGAAACTGTTCCTCTTCCTCCGCTACATTAGGCTACGTTGAGCTGTTACTTTTCTTTTATCCCTTTTATCCACGTACGCGTCAATCTCATGACATCACTGGGTGATTCTTTGGGAAAAATGTTTGATTTTGCATGTTTTGTCACATTTACACAGACTCAAACACACACAGAGTTTCTATGAGTTCATGTTTGTTCTAGTTCTGCCTGGTTAAAAAAGAAAAGTACAAAGGCTGGAAATTTTGTGCTACTTGTGCTTAATGTATTTTTTTATTCTGTTATTTTATTAATTTTATTATTTATTAAAGTACTTGAATTTACTTTAAGCTTATTTTAATTTAAGCTATTTTAAATTTTTTATTATTTTTAATTTATTTTATTATTTTATTGATTTAATTTGCCTGAAGATGATTATTTTGTACTTTTGTCTGTTTGAATGGTTGTGTTAAAAACATAAATCAGACGTTACTCAACAGTTACTCAGTACTTGAGTAGTTTTTTCACCAAGTACTTTTTTACTTTTACTCAAGTAATTATTTGGATAAGTACTTTTTACTTCTACTTGAGTGATAATATTCTGAAGTACCAGTACTTTTACTTGAGTATAATGTTGGGCTACTCTACCAGCTCTGCTCGTCTCCACATCTGGATGACAGTGGGGGATTCTGTAGAGACCTGAGAGAATCTTCACGGTTCTCATGATCCTAACGTCTCCTGCTCATGGCTGGATTCACAATTGATTCTTCGTGGAGGTGAAACGTGAATGTAGAAAAGATATATGTCAGTGTACGTTTTACAACGCACAGTTGTGGTTTGAGAAGGGGATGGAGATGTAGCAGTTCAGTCACTTGTAAAGTGAGTGACTTTCATCTCAGTTTGTGGTCTGTTTGGAAGAACATAAGGAGAGCAGAAAAGTGTGATGTTGTAAGAGGTGAGCAACAACTGGAGATGGTTAGCTTTCCTCTCTTTGACTGATTTATAGACGCCGTCTCCATCAGGCCTGACTCATCCGGTAGCTCGCTACACTTCACAGCAGAGCCAGCTTTGAAGACAGCGTTTTGAAGAATGTCTCAGGCTTTTAAGAGAGTGGACTTCAGCACTGATTCATTTCTTTCTTCTCCTGGTATCGGATGCAGACATCACTTATTTGGCATCCGTACAGTAATTGTGGGCCTGCTGCCAGAGGAATAGTTAATGTGACACATTAATGGAGCTGCTGTTAAACAGACACGAGTAGAAAACAATATTTTAAAAAAAAAACGCTAGTAAATTATCTTGACAAGCTAGTTAATGTTCTTCCACTAGAACAGGGGTCGGCCACCCAAAATGTTGAAAGAGCAATATTGGACAAAAAAACACAACAAACAAGTATGTCTGGAGCCGCAAAAAATGAAAAGTCTTGTATTAGAATGAAGGCAAATGGCGAAAGGTGAAATGTTGAGAAATAAGTCGAAATTTCGAGAAAAATTTTGAAATGTTGAGAAAAAAGTTGAAATGTCGAGAAAAAAGTCAAGATTTCGAGAAAAAAGTTGAAATGATGAGAAAAAAGTCAAGATTTCGAGAAAAAAGTCGAAATGTTAAGAAAAGGGTCGAAAAGAAAAAGAAAAAACAAAGGAAAAAAAAAGGTCAAACATTTTTGAAAAAGAGCCACATGCAGCTCCGGAGCCGCGGGTTGCCGACCCCTGAGCTAGTTAATCTTCTTCCACTAGAACAAGTCAAGATGCGTCACCTAGGATGAAGCTTCACTTCCAGCTGTGGTTACAGATTTCACTATCCAACTTCAGCCAGTTCCAGGCAAAGAAGGTGGTTTTAAAAACAGGCAACGGCACAGCAGGATGTGGGACTCTCCGTCATGCCGAGACGGGTCAAAGGGTTTGCTTTGGCTCTTAATTACACGTATGAAGAGACAAGACGGCAGGAATGAGCAGGAGGACCAGAGAGGACCAGAGAGCGGCGGATACACCGGCCGGTCCTGTCGCTCTTATCTACGGTCTCTAAACAGATGTCCACCAGGCTGCTCTCTTTATTACACTACAAAGGCACTCGGACCAAAAAAACCCAACAAAAAAACCACTCTCTCTGGCATGTATACACTTCATCCTGAATAAATCAATGCATGCTGGATGCAGTGATTTCCCAGGGTGCCTTGCTTTAACCCCCTTTGGATGAGCAAGGTGACAAAGCCAGCGGTGCAGGAGCCAGCCTTCGTCTTTACCTCACCTGCTCATGTTCAGATTTTGCTCTTTCTTTTTGCATTTTGCATTTTTGCATTTTATTCCAAACATTGCACAGTATTTTTTATTAATTGACAGATTAACATCACTTGAAAAATATTTTAAGACTGAGTTAGTCTTTTTACATCGTGTTTTGTCTCTTTGTAAGGTGTTGTTATTTGATTGATTCGGAGAGAGAGACGTAACTGCGGGGCTTTACTTCTCTCTGCGTTATAACTTTACGTGCCGTTGAAGAGTTTCTAAAGTAAGAAAATCCACCCAAAGGGAGTTGTTCTCCTCTCCAGAGGATGCTGCTGTGGAACTGTTGGAATGGTCTCAGTTCTGATCCAGGCTTTTATTCCTCAACTTAACAACGTGACCATGACACATGTTTGCACAACCCTTTTGTGGTAAGAGTTGGCACACGTCTCTTGAAGAACTTCAGGCAGCTCTTCCATGGAAAATAGCTCCAGCTCATCCGTATCTGTGTGTGTTCTGAACACGGACATCCGCCGCGAGCCCCGGCGTCCACACTTTCTCAAACGTAGCTGTGTATTTTCCATCAACGTCTCGTTGAAAGACTCGGTGCTAACCTAAAGCTGGACTGACAGCAGATGTATTTACATGATCCCTTTTAAAATATCAACATATTCCACTTTTCCCCCCATGATCCCTTGCACTTAAGCAGCAGCTCCTGTGCCTGAAGCAGTTGCATTAATCTCACAGCGAGGTGTTGCAGTGTGAGTGTTCTGGGTTGAAGGCCAACGTTGTTCCTCCTACAGCAGCGGTGTGGACTTAGCGCTGGTAGGAAGGAGGAAGGTGGAAGTCATTAAGTCTGCCAGTCCACCAGTACAGAGTAGCTTTGGTGAACCAGTTAAAGTGTTTATGATTATGTGATCATTTCATAATTGTCTGTTTAAGTCTGCTGTTTAGTTGAAGTAATCATATGTAATGTCCAAAACACTGATCATTTGTGTGAATCATTTGTTACCGCGCCAACCTGCTAATGGAGGATGGCAAGAAAACAAAATCAGTCATGCCAAATATGCACACATGCATTTGTATGAACAAACATAAACATCCATCTGCAAATATGCATACGAAGACATTTCCTTATTCAGCAACATACCGTTGCATACACATTCATACACACACGTGGACACACACACCAGTGCTATAGTCGTACAACACATTCACACTAATGTATTCACATAAAGCTCTGCATGCTCCCTGCTGCATTGCTCCTGGTGCTGGGCTTCCTCCCTGCTCTGCAGCCTCCCCTCCTCCTCCTCCTCCTCTCCGTCGTCCTCCCCCTCCACCTCCTCCTCCCAGTTCTCCCAGTACATCTGGCTCGCTCAGCTGCTGAGGAGCGCCGTAATTATCCCGCCGGAGACGCACACACGAGCAACACACCAGCCTGCACACTCTCCGCGACACACACTTGTCTTCGGCGATCCGCGCCGCTCCCTGCTGCTCTCCGTCACTACCGGGGCTTCATTAGAGTGTGTGTGTGTGTGTGTGTGTGTGTGTGTGTGTGTGTGTGTGTGTGTGTGTGTGTGTGTGTGTGTTGATGCATCGTGCTTTTGGATGCTTTCCAGATGTTTTTTTCTTTCTAGTTGAGGAGTCGGGTGTGTCCTAGATGCGACTGCCCTGCTCCGGTATGCACCGTGTTTTTGACTCCTCTCCTGGCTCCTAAGGTGTTTCTGTTTCCTCCTGCAGCTGTTGCCACCTGTGTCCGGTCTAATTCAGCTGTCAACAGCTCCTCTTAGTGGGATGAGATGAAAAAGGCTGAAAAGGGATATTGCGTCATTTTGTGGCATTAAAAAAAGGTCATTTTATCTGTTGAACTGGTTGACTAGCATAGTGTATCAGGAATAACAATAATATAAAGTGATTAACCCTTGTGCTGTCTTCGGGTCAAGGAAGGAGGAAGGGAATGAGGGAGGAAAGAAGGAAGGGAAGAAAGAAGGAAAGAATCCGGTTCACACCAATGGCACCATTTATACGGACGCCATTTCTTGGAGGAAGGATGACACTGGGATGGAGGAGGAGGGAAAAAAAGGCATCTTCACACTGTATTAAATACCCAGTGTCAAGGTGCAAAAAAACACCTCAGCACAGAAAAGCAACATACACACAACAAAACAACATCAGAACTTGCATGGGGTGGGCAAGTCGGGGGGGGGGGGGGGGGGGGCATTGTCCTTGATGTTATCAGATGGCTCGGTACAGTTCTGAAAACAGGTCCACAGATGTTTCTGAGAGAGGGGGAGGGCTAGTGGGGGCAGAGTCCCTTGTTTTCATTCCACCAGGGAGATTGTGACTGGAGCAGCGGGCCAAGCTGCCCTGTCAAGGTCAGATTATAGAATCAACAATTGTATTGAAAAGAAACAGATAGACTCAGTAATTTTCCGTCTGCCTTAAGTCTCTGGTTCCTTAATGGTGACTCCAAACAGATGAATTTGTGATCAATTCCCGCCAAGCCGAGCTTCCAAATTCTCCAAGGTCTTATCCATCTTGCCAATGAGCTCAAAGGCCGCCGCTAGCCTGCGATTCTGTTCACCGGCGGCGACAAGAATCGCATCCAGCTTGCGGTTTTGCTCTCCCAACGTTAAAGTCTGAGTGTTGGTCGCAGAGCTTATCCCTTCTGCAACGTCGGGCAGCTCAGAAAGGACCAGAACAGCTGTCGACGACTTACGCGTTTGTCGATATACCAGGAATCACCACACTCCAATTAGCAGAAATCCTGTTATCATTAATCAAATTATGAAGCATCTTCAACGTCCTCGACAGACAGGATCGCCAAACATAACGGCCTCCAATGTTTCCAGGAATCCATTGTGTATCCAGCAAAACATGTCCCATCGGGGCAGGAGGGCTCCCTTACCCCCTGACTTCTCGTCGCAAAAATTTGGTCAATTGTGCTGAGAGACCAGTTAATCAATTCCATGATTGTAGAATAATATAAGGGAGAAAAGAAGGAAAGAAGGGAGGAAGGGAGAAAGAAGGAAGGAAAGAAGGGAGGAAGGGAAAAAAGAAGGAAGGAAGGGATGAAAGAAGGAAGGAAGGGAGAAAAGAAAGGAAGGAAGGGAGAAAAGAAAGGAAGGAAGGGAGAAAAGAAAGGAAGGAAGGGATAAAAGAAAGAAGGAAAGAAGGGAGGAAATAAGGAAGGAAAGGAGAAAACAAGGAAAGAATATACGAGGGGAGAAAAGAAAGAAGGAAGGGAGAAAAGAAGGAATGGAGAAAGGGAGGAAGGAAGGGGGAGGAAAGAGGGAAGGAAAGAAGGGAGGAAAGAATGAAGGAAAAGAGAAAAGAAGGAAGGCAGGAAAGAAGGGGAAAGGAAGGAAGGGAGGAAAGAAGGAAGGAAATGAGAGAACAAGGAAAGAATGTACGAGGGGAGAAAAGAAGGAAGGAATGGAGAAAGGAAGGAAGGAAGGGAGGGAGGGAGGGAGGGAGAAAAGAGGAAGGGAAGAAGGAAGGAATGCAGAAAAGAAGGAAGGAAGGAGAGAGCAAGAGGAAAGAAGGAACAGGAGAATGAGGTGATTTTGACCCAAAGACAGTACCAGGGTTAACACAGTTCTAATCTAAAGAGAGAGACACGATCGTCACCTGCACCTTCTCTACCAGAGGGTGTTACCGGAAACGCCAGAGTCTCAATGAACGTGGACCGTGTGATTGGCTTTGAGTGTGTGTGTGTGTGTGTGTGTGTGTGTGTGTGTGTGTGTGTGTGTGTGTGTGTGTGTGTGTGTGTGTGTGTGTGTGTGTGTGTGTGTGTGTGTGTGTGTGTGTGTGTGTGTGTGTGTGTGTGTGTGTGTGTGTGTGTGTGTGTGTGTGTGTGTGTGTGTGTGTGTGTGATTGTGTGGGTATTTATAGCTTGATTGACAGGCGTCGGCGTGAGTGTACGGGTGTCGGTGTGTGAGCTCTGTGCGTCAGCCTGCCGGGGTACCGCAGGTTTGATTCCCGGTTCCACTTTGTGTCAGACATACCACAGAGCCAAAAGCAATCGAGCATTGTCAAAAGGGTCTGGAAACCTCCCACCATTCCATTTCAAGAGCAGCTTTTAGTGCCTACCGGAAACACGAATAAAAGCCCTCACATCAGTCACCTGGACTGACTTAAAGACCAGTCCTGCGGCCGGCGCTGAGTATCGCTGTGTGTCGCTGAGACAATTGAACGCTTGATTGCGATATTTCTTTAGTACCTTGGTTCCCTTGTCATGTTTTTTTTTCTTTACTTGCCCAGAAAAAAAAAACTGCTGCACTGCTTAAAACATTGATCATCGGATCGGTTAGAACTTTTCTTGGAAACAGGATATAAGATTCCCGGGATATCAGATTAAGGAGAATCAATGGTACTGGTTGGCCAGCCGGATGTAGTTGGCTCTTGTTTCTCTGTCCTCTTCATCTTCTTTTTAATCCGTGCTGCTCACTTCTTCACTTCTGCACTCCATCATCATCCATTCCTCCACTCCCCCCTCCATCAGTACTTCCCCCCTCCATCAGTACTTCCCTCTCTTCTTTGTCTGTCCTCCCCCCTGAGGAAACAGATTTACTCCAGAGATTCTCCGGACTCCCTCCCTCCCTCACACACACAGAGCTCGGGGCCTCGGCCCGAGTGTGATTTCCCTCGTGTTCTCCCTAACCTGGAATATCTGACACTGTGACACCAAAAAGGGAAGGGTGTGTGTGCGTGTGTGTGTGTGTGTGCGTGTTTGTGTGTGTGTGTCAATTTATACCCATGAGTGCATGGCGAGATGTGAAATTCTGCAAGGAGGGAGAGGTCTTCTGGTTCAAAGGGGTTTTCAGTTGGTTATTTTTGTCTCTGAGCCTTTACAGAAACTGCCTCCAGTTCACAACGGGACCAAACAGTGCGAGCTTCGGCGGAGCTGTAATTCACACATAATAGAAAGTTTAGTATAAGGCTGGACAGAATTAGGTTTTGTGTCCACCTGCCTGTGTGCGGTACCTGATAAAAGTTATGATAATTGGGAAAAAAAGGACTAAAAGTGAAAATTGTGAAAGTTTTGAAGGAGAAAATGACTTCACTGGTTGAGATGCCGCGGTGCAGTCTCAAGTGTTCCTTTTGCTTTTAATTGGAGAATTTCATTTGAAACTGGCTCTAATTAAAGATACGTTTTCAGTCATCAGGAGAGGGCTGACTTTTTAGTCTGAACTGTAAGGAAGTAGAAGTCTGCAGTAAAAACTTTTCCATCTTTGGTTCAGAGGAGGGGAGTTAATCCCAACAGAGAGCCCAGTTTGTGATGGTCCCAACTTGAACTGAGAGAAATGAAAAGAAGTAGAAGACGACAGGCAGTCCATTGACATAAACCTTTTGTCCTTATCACTCGACTAATCACTGTAGCGAATTAAAAAACATAGGGCACCGGGTCACAATAGAATCTTGACATCTTTATTGTTCTACTGCCACAAAAAAAAGGGTTGCCCGTCTGTTCGTCCACCTGTCTGCCCGTCCACCTGTCTGCCCGTCCACCTGTCTGCCTGTCCACCTGTCTGCCTGTCCACCTGTCTGCCCGTCCACCTGTCTGCCCGTCCACCTGTCTGCCCGTCCACCTGTCTGCCCGTCCACCTGTCTGCCCGTCCACCTGTCTGCCCGTCCACCTGTCTGCCCGTCCACCTGTCTGCCCGTTCACCTGTCTGCCCGTTCACCTGTCTCCGTCTCTGTAATATCTGCAGACTGTCCTGCTCTCTGACTAAAGTTTGGACAAATGTCTGTTGGATCGATAGTTTCCCACCAGCAATATTTGCTATCAATGCATGTCCTCCTCATTACCGCGGCAGGCGTTCCCTCTAGGACCGGGATTATTCAGACACACACACACACACACACACACACACACACACACACACACACACACACACACACACACACACACACACACACACACACACACACACACACACACACACACACACACACACACAGAATTTGGCCTCCAATCATTTGCTCCTATCTCTCCCTTTTCTGTCCTCTCTCTTTTCTTCTTCCTCTGGTTCACTTGAGCTCGGGTTAGGAAACCATAGACATGTATCCGTATCCGCCCCACCGAGCTGCTGCAACACGTCAACGTCGCCGCCATATTGGATGTTCAAGACTGCGCTGTAAACTAATACAAGTAAATTGACTTATTTTCATAAAGCACCTTTCTACAAAGGAATTTACGTTTTACGTCTCATTTATTCATTCACACACGCACTAATATACTTGGGAAACAGTTAGGCACCAAATATAATATATTTAATTTTCTCAGATGGCAAAAATAAGAACTTTATTGATCCCACATAGGAGTAATTCATGTTATATCAGCTATAGAGAACAAGGTAGTGCCGAAAAACAATATATATCCCCCTCACAAAAATAAGAAAAATACAGAAACGTATTTTCTCATCAACAAAACAAATTTTACATAAACATATCTAAAAAATTTCAAGTAACAAAATAACATATTTGAACCATTTTTCAGATATTTTTCTGTCATTTTATTGTCTGAAAAATGGTTCAAATATGTTATTTTGTTATTTGAAAATTTTTAAATTTGTTTTGTCATTTGTCATTTGTTTTGTCATTTGATCATTGATGTTGCGCCTTATAAAGCGGTACAACTTATGGTCCCATGAATACGGTACTGTTCTGAGTTGGTTTGTCAAGGAGATTTATGATCAAACCTATGAATAAAAATATTAGTGTCACAACACGTCACCGTGCAGAATAAAAAGGCATTTCAGAGGATTGTAGAAAGTGCAATTAAAAGTCCAAATTTTTATCTCCTGTATAGTTAAGGCTCGTTTTTGTAAATTAGCTTCTTTCTTGGTGTCTTAGTGTTCAAAATGTAATTGTCTTCTATAATAATGATCGTAAAGTTTAACACCCTGGTGCTGTTGTGGCCGTTAGTCATTTAATGTGGGTACTTAATGTCTGGAAATGGTTTTTAATGATGCAGCTTATGTGTGTGTGGTCCCTATTGTCCGATCATGTCTGCGCTACAAGAGGAAAGGAAACAAACGTCCGTTTGGTATTAGAGTAAATTAATTTATTTCAGAAATTGCATTGCGTGTGCTTGTCTCTGCACATTTCCCAGCAGCTGTTGACAGTAAAAGAAAAAGATGTGCACTTGTGTTCCAATTACTATGTATTTGAATTGTTTCCTTGTCAGAATCAAATGCTAAACAGCCAACTCTTAAAACATTTAGTTATGACCTGGTAGTCTTTAGTTGTTGCTATGAGCAACTGTGGCAAACTGTGATGGTCATTGGTTATTGTCTTCTCTGGTAAACTGACCAGCAACGTTCATTTCTTTTCAAACTGTTCATCAGTTGTTTCCGTAGTATACTTTCCAACTTGTTTGTAGCTATGGTGAACTCCATCATTGATTATTGCTGTGATAGACAGCCAGACTTGTTGCTATGGTGAACTCCATCATTGGTTATTGCTGTGATAGACAGCCCAACTTGTTGCTATGGTGAACTCCATCATTGATTATTGCTGTGATAGACAGCCCAACTTGTTGGTTGCTATGGTGAACTCTCCATCATTGATTATTGCTGTGATAGACAGCCCAACTTGTTGCTATGGTGAACTCCATCATTGATTATTGCTGTGATAGACAGCCAGACTTGTTGCTATGGTGAACTCCATCATTGATTATTGCTGTGATAGACAGCCAGACTTGTTGCTATGGTGAACTCTCTCTCCATCATTGATTATTGCTGTGATAGACAGCCCAACTTGTTGGTTGCTATGGTGAACTCTCTCTCCATCATTGGTTACTGCTGTGATAGACAGCCCAACTTGTTGGTTGCTATGGTGATCTCTCCATCATTGGTTACTGCTGTGATAGACAGCCAGACTTGTTGGTTGCTATGGTGATCTATCCATCATTGATTACTGCTGTGATAGACAGCCAGACTTGTTTGTTGCTATGGTGATCTCTCCATCATTGATTATTGCTGTGATAGACAGCCAGACTTGTTGGTTGCTATGGTGAACTCTCTCTCCATCATTGGTTACTGCTGTGATAGACAGCCCAACTTGTTGGTTGTTATGGTGATCTCTCCATCATTGATTATTGCTGTGATAGACAGCCAGACTTGTTGGTTGCTATGGTGATCTCTCCATCATTGATTATTGCTGTGATAGACAGCCCAACTTGTTGGTTGCTATGGTGAACTCTCTCTCCATCATTGGTTACTGCTGTGATAGACAGCCAGACTTGTTGGTTGCTATGGTGATCTATCCATCATTGGTTACTGCTGTGATAGACAGCCAGACTTGTTTGTTGCTATGGTGAACTCTCCATCATTGGTTACTGCTGTGATAGACAGCCAGACTTGTTGGTTGCTATGGTGAACTCTTACTGCTGTGATAGACAGCCAGACTTGTTGGTTGCTATGGTGATCTCTCCATCATTGGTTACTGCTGTGATAGACAGCCTAACTTGTTGGTTGCTATGGTGAACTCTTACTGCTGTGATAGACAGCCCGACTTGTTTGTTGCTATGGTGACCTCTTACTGCTGTGATAGACAGCCTGACTTGTTTGTTGCTATGGTGACCTCTCCATCAGTTAACACCATGGTGAACAGGGTCCAATAATGAAGCTCAGCCTGTTTAGCATGTGAAATAGCACCAAATCCTTATTCTGGAGCTGAATTCAGATGAGATATCTGCATGTATGTATTTGTGTGTGTGTGTGTGTGTGTGTGTGTGTGTGTGCGCGTGCGCGTGTGCGTGTGTACGTAGGTTGAAGGGGGGGTGCCCTGAGGCGCTCGGCCCTTAACAGTGGGCTAACAGGGCACAGAGCAGCCCTCATCTTCACCCTGATCAATCTGGTGTGTAGCCTGTGTGTGTGTGCGTGTGCGTCTCGTTAGTAGGAAGCAGAGAAGAGTCCAGGGACCCCTGCATTCCCTGTCCAGGGACCACGCAGGTCCCGGCACCTGGACCAAACACACGCACGTCCACACTGGCCGATAGAGAACACAAACACACACTCTCCTGTTCCCCGTCACACTGCTACACATTGCTACACACTCTTCTACCTGCTACAGCCTCACACCACATGCATATAGATGCAGCGCACCGCGGTCCCACGGCGCTGCTGCAGCACTAAGCCTAAAGTGTGGACATGGCCTGTAAAACAAATGCAGTCCATGTCTGTGTTGGTTTTACAGGCCGGGCCTCTGGATGTGGGAAAATATGAAGCAGAGATGCATCATAACACAAGATCTGACCACATTTACACGTGTTTCTACACATAGTTCTCCTCAAACCAAAACGTGAGTGTGTGTGAGTGTGAGTGTGAGTGTGTGTGTGTGTGAGTGTGAGTGTGTGTGTGTGTGTGTGTGTGTGTGTGTGTGTGTGTGTGTGTGTGTGTGTGTGTGTGTGTGTGTGTGTGTGTGTGTGTGAGCAGCTACCAAGGTCAACTTGACTTGTTTGTAATTGACAATGTCGAAAACAATCATACTGGTATTAATTATACTATATTATACTGGTATAACACCCGTGAAAACTACTATTTAATCAGCAGTCAACAACTTTACAAATGCAACCTTATCGTATAAAACCCCCTCAGACAATGTCTGTGTTTGATTGCACATAGTTTAAAAATGACTGAACATGGTGTTGTTTAATAATCACCGGCTCCTTTAGAAGGGGAATAGATAGCATCATGTTATACTGATGTTTATTAGAAGAGTTTCTTAGTTAATCAGTCCTGTCTCATGATATTATATTATAGTCTAATTCATCCATACTTGACATATTGCAACATTGTTTGGGGTGCTTCTTATTCTACTCATCAAGCACCTTCTGCACCCTTATTTAGCAAATTTAGATTATTATCAATTTTTTCTATTAATATGTTTCAAACATGCCTGTTCATGTTTAAGTTAATTCATTCCAAACAAGACATTCCAGGCACTTTTTATCATTTTTTTCTGTTATCAGATATTCACCCTTATTCAGTTAGAAGTGGGAATAAATTTCATTTACCTCTTTGTCTTTTACCTCCAGTCACAAATCCTTTATCAGATTTCATGGCCCTCAACTCTGGAACTCTTTAGACAGGTCTCTTAAGTTTGCATCATCCTTAAAAATGTTTAGGACCAGCTTGGTGGGGAATCTCTTATCTAGGCTAAATTAATAGGCTATTCTAATTGAAATGAAATTTGCCATTTTATGGATATTTTTTGTTTGTGTGTTTATTGTGTTTTTCTTTGTTTCTTTTACCTTTTCTTTTTCCTTTCTTTTCTTTTTGTATTGATTGATTTGTTTTTGTGATTTTGTATTGAAGGGGAGGATTTTTTATAAGCCCTTCGGGCTTCTTTTCCTCTCCTGCACAATTATTTGTCCTTGTATTGTTATAGTATGCAAGGTTTGATATTGCACCGTGTTTAAAAAAACCAAGGATATTGCCCTGTGTCTGCGTTACTGTCACAGTGAGACGGTCCATGAAACTGTTGATGTGAAAGCTGTTGTGGGTGTAAAAGGAGTGTGTGTACATTTAAATGCCAACGTTCAAACTTCCAGTAGTGTGAAAGAGGCCGACTGTCTTGCTCAAGGACAGCTTTAATTGAGGCAGCAGGGCGTCCACGGTGAGTGTTTGCTTGGGTGTAAACGTATGTAAGCTCAGATACACATGGAGCTGTTGCAGGGAAAGGGGGGGGGTGTCAGCTTTTTTTTGATACCTATATTTGTCTATGATATACAGGACTGTCTCAGAAAATTAGAATATTGTGATAAAGTCCTTTATTTTCTGTAATGCAATTACAAAAACAAAAATGTCATACATTCTGGATTCATTACAAATCAACTGAAATATTGCAAGCCTTTTACTATTTTAATATTGCTGATCATGGATTACAGCTTAAGAAAACTCAAATATCCTATCTCAAAAAATTAGAATATTCTGGGAATCTTAATCTTAAACTGTAAGCTATAATCAGCAATATTAAAATAATAAAAGGCTTGCAATATTTCAGTTTATTTGTAATGAATCCAGAATGTATGACATTTTTGCATTACAGAAAATAAAGGACTTTATCACAATATTCTAATTTTCTGAGACAGTCCTGTATATGACGCATATATATCCGCTTTTTAATTTTTCCGAAACTTCTACAGTGATATAGAAATTGCATTTTTTTTTCTTCAGGTGAATGCTCCAAAATGCAAACAAAGGGACACCACAAGTTCAATATTACCTTCAGAGTATATCACTGTTTTTATTTTCACAGTGTGCAGATGCGTTGTTGAAAAGTTGCCATAGCAACACGTTTCTATCAGGAAATGAAGCTCCTGTAAGATGAAGTGGTGATAACGAATAGACACTATCAAGGAAATGTGGCTATCCAGTGAAGTGTTGTTACACTCACCTGTGACAAATGAGTAAATGAGTTGACTTTGGAGGCTACAAAAACAATCTTGCTCCTATAGGTGCAAGATTATCATGATGATGAGAGCTGCAAGGCCGTAGGTTTGGTCTCAACATTGGTAGGGACGATATAACAGCATAACCTGCATGTTCACTTTTTGCTGGGGACGGACCATACAGAATTAATAAGACCAAACAGATTGGGTGAACGGGGGTCAGGGCTACATTTGTCACAAACATTAACCTAATTAATTGATAGGCTAAATGATCAATGCAAAATAAATCTGTATTGACTTATACTAACTTTCATGTGTATCGGTTCACCTGATACACGGTTCCATTCAAACCTTTGTTTTCAAAAACTACTAAAGAAACATTTTGAAAACTTCCAGAATATTCCAGGATTTTATTAGCAATTTAAATTGCAATATTTGAACATAATTTAAATTATATTAACATACACAATAAATACAAATGTATTAATAATCTCTTAACTATCCAGAATGCAAAAAATAAACATTTGTCTTAAGACCACTCAACATTGTCTGTCTAAATAAATAAATTAAATATAACTTAAAAAACAAAAAAAATTAAAAATGGAACCTTCCTTCAGGTTAAACACTACTGCCAAAAGCACAGCCAAAGCACAGCCAAACTCAACAAAAAATGAAAGCTCCTTTGGGCTGCAAAGAACAACATTACCCATAATGCATTTCAGCTGAAATCAGAAGAAATGCCCTAAATAAATTATTTTTTCCAGGCCTAAACTTTTGACAAGGCTATCTCCAGCTCACAGCTTTAAAATGTAAACATGAGTATTATTACTTCCTTTCAGTTGGTATCCTGTATGTAATGCAGTGTGTTCTTAGCTGATCCTAATTTTCTTTCTGAGAACCATAAACTCCCAGCCCGCCAGCCACAAATACAATCTTTTTTTCTTCTGAGGTTAAAGAAAATGTGTTCAACCTGTCTGAAAAAGAAAACTTTAACAAGACAATCTTTTTTATCTTAAATGTATTTATTTGTTTTCGTTTGGCCATTCCACCGCAAAACAATTATCCGGAGCGCCCACTTCCATTTCCCCAGAACTCTCTCTCTCTCTGTCATTGGGAATCTTAAACATAAAATGTTCCTGGAAAGAGTTATTTGTTTAAATTCATTAAGAAAAAGAATTAAGATGACCATATATTACACTGCATGAATCAATCTCTAGTTCTGGTGGTAATCTGGAAAAGAGGTGAGAAGAGAAAGCACAAAATTCCATATTGGGTATTTTAATGAGCATTCTATTAAATATTGCACACGTACATGGACTTCAAATTCCAAGGTAATGTTTAGACAAAATAACTGGAATTATTTTTTTTAACCTTTTTTCTGCTATTCATGATGTATTTTCTGAATGAATATATACATGAATGAATGAATGAATGAATGAATGAATGAAAACTCTTGCTCTCAATACAGAGATACAATACATTAACAGACCTTCCTAAAAAAAAAAAAAAATTAATGAAATCCAGTCAGTTGGTGAAGCTCTTTTACTTTACTTTTTTACTGTTTATATATTTAGAAAAACACAACAATAAACCAAAAAAGTAAACACAAAAAACTGATAATATTTACATGTGCAAAAATACGTGAGGTATTTAGCGCGCAAAGAAATTTTAAGCAACATAAGTTTTAAAAGAAAGTTTTTAAGAGAAACTAAATGAAGAACAACCACACGTTACAATCAGAAAATGAACAGAGGAGAACTAAATCATTCCCACACATAAATACATAGAAATGAAATCAAATAAAACACCTTCATAAACAACACCTGCCTGAAATGACCTTATCTTACAATTCTTGACCACTTTCACCTTTATTGTGAAAGGGTTTACACTACCTGTAATTCTATTCAAACTTTATTCTGTTCCTTCCAAATGTCAAATCATGATTCATTCAATTTTAAAAGATATTGTTTCAACTGAATCCTAAACCAATCTTTGCTCCCTACATGAGAAATATGAACTGGTATAGGGTTCCAGCCAACCATGGCTCTGGAAAAGAAAGTTCTCTGTATCAAACCTGTTCTCACAGGATGAACCTCCTTTCTGATGTCAATCTTGTACTGTAACCATGGTGATAAAATGATAATATAATCTGTCATAGAGTTGTTTCGGAGATCATGTCACCAGTATATTCCTCAGAAAATGTAACAAAGTATAAGTAGACCATTGTCTTATAAATAACCAGCCTAGATTATTATGCAAGCTGGACACATTCCATCTATAAGGACATAATAAAGCAACAACGTGCAGCTTTATTTTGTGCCACTTGTAATTTCTTCACATTTTTAACTGAAGTATACAAAACAATGACTGTGTTTCCATGCATCAAAAACCCTTTTAAAACCTGAATATTGGCAATAACCCGAATTTGCACGGCCATGTAAACACCAATAACCCCTTTGAATAACCAGAATTTGCTCATATTCCGGTTTTTAAAGATCCGAATATGAGCCCTGGGTTACTCCTTTTAAAACCTGAATATTGGGTCATGTAAACACCAAAGGGAATATCCCCATCAAACGGAACAGGAATTAGTTTTCTGCACATGCTCTGTTCACAAGGAATCCTGGTCTTTTGAGTCCAGGAAGTTCTTCTAAACACGGAGAAACCAAGACCAGGAGGAGACTAATCACTTCATAAATGTAATGAAGGATATGAACATTTCTGCATTTGTAGACGGTAGAAAGTACCGGGATAGAAGATTTACAAGAAGGTGAGAGAAAAGTTGGTTGAAGCAGCATTTGTTTTGAATTTGGATACAGGAAGAAGAAGCAGAAATGACGGGAATTGCGTCATCACGTTCTCCGTGCGTCGCTGGTTTGATCCAGATATCCTGAATGATTAATTACCATGTAAACGGAATATTCCCAATGTTTCAGTAACCGGAATATTAGCAATAACCAGAATTTTGACTGCATGTTAATGTAGTGAATAATCCAGTTGTGACAGTTGTTGTGCTGCATGTTCTCTCTCTAACCTCCACGTTCTCCTGCAGTTACACCACGTACCATGGAAATGAACACAAGTGGGACAGTTGAATTCTTCATCTTTTTGTCACCCCCTCCTCTCCCCCTCCTCCTCTCCTCCTCTCCTCCTCTCCTCCTCCTCTCCTCCTCTCCTCCTCCTCCTCTCCTCTCCTCCTCCTCTCCTCCTCTCCTCCTCCTCCTCTCCTCTCCTCCTCTCCCCCTCCTCTCCTCCTCTCCTCCTCTCCTCTCCTCCTCTCCTCTCCTCCTCTCCTCCTCCTCTCTGCGGGGTAGACGGAGGTTGGGGGTTTATGAGTTGGCAGTCAGAGCACTGAAAGGGTGGACACCTATGGGGACCTCACAGCAGCACACACACACACACACACACACACACACACACACACACACACACACACACACACACACACACACACACACACACACACCCTTCATCCCCAGCCCGGGGAGTGTGTGTTCTCGGGGAGTGTGTGTGCAGGGAGTGTGTGTGTGTGTGTGTGTGCGTGCCGGGAGAGTGTGTGTGTGTGTGTGTGTGTGTGTGTGTGTGTGTGTGTGTGTGTGTGTGTGTGTGTGTGTGTGTGTGTGTGTGTGTGTGTGTGTGTGTGTGTGTGTGTGTGTGTGTGTGTGTGTGTGTGTGTGTGTGTGTGTGTGTGTGTGTGCCGGGAGCAGCTGGAAGGCCAGCGGACTCTTACTGTAGTTCTTTGTTCAGTCCTGGCTCAGCTCCACTGCCTCCTTCCCTCGCTTTTATTCTTTCATTTTTCCTCGTTGGCCATCTTAAGTCTTTCACCTTTTTCATTCTCATTCATTTTTTTGTGTTTCCTTTATTCTCATCCACTTTTTCTGCAGTTGCCTCAGAATATCAGCAGTGCCTGCAAACATGTTTTTGTTCTGTTTTACTCATCGCTGCTGCTGCACGATGATGATCCAACTTTATTAGGCAAGGCAACACAATTCAACACAAGGTCATTCAAAGTGCTTTACGTCAACATTAGAAGTGGCAAGACACAATTAAAACATAAATAACAAATACAATGAAATAAAATGATAAGAAAAGAGGTAAAATAATAAAAAATTGTTAAAAAGTAAGGGCAGTAGATCCATCAGGTTCATCTCATTCTTACAATGGCAAGAATTATGTTTCTATACGGTCAAAACGTACAAAGACCAGGTCAAATACAGTATTACAAAAGTAATCTGTAACGATTCGAAGGGTGAATTAAACCAATTTGACAATTCTATGCCACAATCCCTGTTTCCAGGTCTTATTTCACACAACTGATGAGAATTACGTTTCTATACGGTCAAAACGTACAAAGACCGGGTCAAATCCAGTATAAGAAAGTAATCTGTGCCGATTCGTGCGGTGAATCAAACCAATTTGACAATTCTACGTCCCAACGCCTGCATTCAGGGCTTATTACCTGTTTTGGAAACGTTCTAACGGCCTTAATGTATCATGGATCTGCGAGAGCGGCTTTGAAGTGAACAGGAGATTTAACAAAAACAGCCAGAAATCCACTTCTTCTCTATTAAACAATTTCTTAAGTGGGCAGAGAGAGGAAGACAGGTGGATTTAAAAGCAACGCAGGACCCGAATTTCCACCACAAACGGCTAACTTCGGTGTATCATCAAGTTCAAGCTGCTCTTCAGTCGTCCCGAACACTCTTTGTGTGTTTGTGTGTTTGTGTGAGTGTGTTTGGGCCCGTGGATCCCCCGCGGGTCGGGGTTTGTGCATGACAGACATCACAGTCGTGTGTGTTTGTTCTCCCTCGTGTGAGTGTGCTTTAGTGTGTCATGCCAGTTTCTGAAGTGAGGGGATGCGAGAATGAAAGGGCGCATCTTCAGTCGCCACGGCGATCAGGCTAATTACAGCAGCTTAAGTGCTTTACCCACGGTCATCACACACCGTCAAAATACACCACTGAGCTCCAGTGTGTGCGCTTTAATTTTTAAAGGCCATGAAAGCTTTGCTTTTAACCAGCTCAGCTGTACTTTAGTGCTGCAGGGGGAGTGTTTGGGGAGGGGGGGCGTTTGGATGTTTATTCTTTTTTTCTCCACAGTCTCTCATTTAAAGGTTTAAATATCTACCTGTGCTCTTTTCCTCCTCCGTCACCCTCTCGTCTCTTCTCCACTTCCTTCTACTTTCAAACAAATGGAAGCACGTCATTCACTGACTACGTTTACATGCAGTCAAAATTCAGGTTGTTGCTAATATTCCGGTTACTGAAACATTGGGAATATTCCGTTTACATGGTAATTAATCATTCGGGATATCTGGATCAAAACAACAACGCACGGAGAACATCATGACGCAATTCCCGTCATTTCTGCTTCTTCTTCCTGTATCCAAATTCAAAACAAATGCTGCTTCGCGCAACTTTTCTCTCACCTTCTTTTAAATCTTCTATCCCGGTACTTTCTACCGTCTACAAATGCAGAAATGTTCATATCCTTCATTACATTTATGAAGTGATTAGTCTCCTCCAGTGTGCGAAATACCCATCCATATTCGGGGGGGTCCTTAAGTCGCGTTTTTTTTTTTTTGTTTTTTGTTTTTTAAGCAGTGTGGCCCTATACAATAAACCAATACAATCAGCCTATTATAGCCTATGACAAATACACGCACACTTTTAACCATTTGAGATGCACGTTGTTTTACTAACAGGAGGCAAGATTGTGCATTACGATGCAGAATGTTATTTACAAATTATATCTGATAATTAAAATAAATAAAAGACATTAATTGGCACCACACTGGTGCACTTAATGAATAAATACCAGGTATAAGACACTGGCGCAGAACCAGTGCATTGCAGAAACGAATAAACAAATAAAATAGGCTAATGTATTTTTTTAGATAAATAAAAAAAAATACAATGAAAATGAATTGTGCATTCAAATAACAGTAATAACAACAAATGCCACTATCGGAGACGTGCAATCAACGCACTTAAACAGATCCTCAGCCTGCACAATGATGACTGATTATTTACGTGATGTAACCATCCAGGAAATTATGTTTTAACACAGCTGCAGCTGTGTTAAAACATTTGAACACATTCACAAATTCCACTCATAACAGGTCATCACGCAAAATTAAAAAAAAAAACATGATGGCTCTCAACAGGTGGGTTCACGCAGCTTACACATTCACAAATCACACTCATAACAGGCCATAACGCAAAATAATAATAACAATAATTTAAAAAAACCAACCATTAGCTCTCAGGTGGGTTCAGGCCATATTAAGCAGGCTGGCCTCTTACCTTAAGTTAAAATAGACCAAATGTGTCTTTTCTCGACTTCTTGTGCTCTCCGTCCTGGTTTCCAGGAAGAAGAGAGGCGATGTCCTGCTTTGATCCAGCTTCTTCTGACAAATGGAACCGGGTCGAGTTTTTGGTCTGTTGAGGCAACCTGTTGCGCGCCTGGCTGTCCGTGTTATTAACTACGGAAAAGCCTCGTTTGCACTCAGCTGAAGCATTTGGCTAATTTGCATACATAAAGGTGCAGGACTTGTGTTAAACCAATAAAAGTTTTGAATTGTGAATATTTTATATGGCGATCTCTTAAACATATTTAATTGCCCATTAGTGACAATGAAATTATCATATTATATTATATAGCCTAATTTATTTATTTTTTTGACAACATCGAGACCCCCCCTAAATTTGGCTTTTGAGTCCTTCAGGGGGGCTTAAAGGTTGATCGGGGGGTCGAACCCCCCCGTATTTCGCACTCTGGTCTCCTCCTGGTCTTGTGTTTCTCCGTGTTTATAAGAACTTCCTGGACTCAAAAGACCAGGATTCCTTGTGAACAGAGCACGTGCAGAAAACAAATTCCTGTTCCGTTTGATGGGGATATTCCGTTTGGCGTTTACATGACCCAATATTCAGGTTTTAAAAGGAGTAACCCAGGGGTCATATTGGGGTTTTTAAAAACCTGAATATGAGCAAATTCGGGTTATTCAAAGGGGTTATTGGTGTTTACATGGCCGTGCAAATTCAGGTTATTGCCAATATTAGAGTTTTAAAAGCGTTATTGATGCATGGAAACACAGTCAGTCACTGAGCTCCTGGTCGAGTTTTTAAATCTCCTTCAGTTCTCAAAGATAATAGCTGAACGTAACTGGACGTGTGCACGCGCAGGTTTGTGTTTATGTGCAGACTCCTCTGTGAGTTAATAAATGAATGACTCCTGTAGTGTGTGTGTGAGTGTGTACCTGAATACCGAGGGTTTGTGGGTTGTACGGTGCTCGTGGAGCCCTAATGGAGTACGTATGTGTGTGTTTATGCTCTCCCAGGCTGCTGTTTACCGCTTAGCGAGCTGGAACTAATTTACTAATTGAGTTTTGAGTTTGGAAGGAGCGACAGCAAAATAGTAGGAGAGAAGGATAAAGAGATACAACAGGGGATTCTGAAAATCTCTTCCACGTTTCTTCAGGAAAATAGAGTGAGACAACGTGAGAGATTGATTTAACTTTTGATTTTGTGTAAGTTGTGTGTTGGCATGACGGCGGCGGCCGCGCTCTTTCTTTCTTTCTTTCTTTCTGTTGAACGAACGCGTGGAATCCTTTCAGAGGGACTTGGCATCCCCTGTATGTGTGAATGTACACGTCTGCCGCGGCGCTGACTGGCAGCTGCGACGGCCTGCTGCTAGATTATAAAGAAGTCTGACATCTCTCCCAGAATGCACTTCAGCAGCAGTTCTACCAAAAGAAAGCAGCGGGGGCATGCAGTCAGGGAAGAGACCATGGAGGAAAAAAATTAAGAATTTCAGACTTGGATGTTGCAGTTTAATAAACTGTGGGTCACCCAGTTCACACAAACCTGTTGAAAGTGTTTTAAACCATTTTAAAAAGCATTTCCTATAGATACAGTTGGTGAATATAAATAAGGCTTACTTATAAACAGACAAAGTTAGTTTCCTCTAGAGGTCCAGCTCATCAGGGAGTGCAAGAAAACAAAGGGAGCAAGATTTAAGAGGATTGAAACTATTAAGAATGGACAGAATCAGAGTTTGTAACAAGAAATAAACCAAATAAATGAAAAGGTAAAGGCAATACGAAGGCAGAAGGGAGTTTTTGTAGGAAAAGCAGAAACTAAAGGCAGTACTTCAAGGTTCGTTGACGACGATATTTAGTCATAATTTTCGTTGACGAAAGCAACTTTACTGCCGTGTGGGGGCTGTGACTGGCAGGCGTCAAACCGACACCCACATATATTTCTAAATGGTTTTCCCTGAAGAAACACTGAGCTACTCCTGTCAGAGGTTTGGTTGGATGACTGATCATTATTCACCCAAGTCTGAGTCATCAATACTTTCCTTCTTTGTCGCCACTGGTCCTTTTACAGGTGTGTAGGTGACGTACTGTTATCTTTGATAAGAGCATGCTTTTGTTTCATGGGAACAGTTTTCTAGAAGCATGATGAACATTTGAAATATCTGAAGTGTGTTTTTTACAGCATATAAAGCTCTAACGGTGTGTGTTTTCTGCTGTGTACACGCACACTGCAGTGGAGGTGCAGTTCACCAAGGTTTGCTTTGGATCAATAATGTGCAAACCAGATATTGGATAATGTGGATACGAGCAATGTGATGCATCATGAACAACGTAATGTTTTATGGAGTTTTATGGGGTTTTTTTTTAAATTGTTTTAGTTGAATCCATTAGTCTTACTCATCTTGAATCTTTAGTCTGCAGAGGGACATCTCCTCATTGTTTTGGGCCAGTCCCAATACTCGTTGTTGCGAAGTCTTTTTCAAACCTTGCCAGAATGAAGGCTGATTTATGGTTCTGCGTTAAATCGGTGCAGAGCCTACCGCGTAGGTTATCTCCACAGAGCTGCAGGTTTCTCCCCGGGACGACGGCGCAGGTTGACCCGGCCGTGAACTGTTACCATGGTAACGGCTGCTGCTGCTGCTCCGAGCCGGCGGCTTTTATCCGAAAACATCGGATCAAATTTCTTAACAGGCGTTATTAGGATAAACTGAGCCCAGGTTGGGGATCTTAACGGTTACTTTTACGCCTGAAAAAATATTAAAACTTAATAAAGTGGCATATTAACAGCGCTACAGCTGAAATTAAAACAGCTTTTAGCTCTGGGTTTCCTGATATGGTGTGACGTTTGTGCAAACGTAACTACGCAGTCGCTTACGTACCCGAACATAAACCACGCAGTGACGTAGCAGCAAAATTTAGGGGTGGTGCTGAAAAGTAGGAGTAGTGGGAGTATTGGGACTGGCCCTGGGAAGATTTCAAGTGCCCTAAAATTTGTCCCTTCTTTTTTCGGGGTAGTGGTAGTGAGGGAGGGCTAGTGGTAGAAAATAGGGGGTGTATTGGGATTGGGCCTTAATGGTCATGATGCAACTGGGTGATGTCTCTGGTTAAAACAAAGGTTATGTATAAACCTTTAAATCTTTCTGGGGTTTTTTTAATCATCCCAAACATTAGCCAGCGAGAAAACCGAATTGTGCCGGTGTTTTCTAGGTGTTTCCGTGAGGCCGAGGACCTTTAGTCTGTGTGAACGTGGAGAAACAGAGGAACATCATTTCTCCCGGGCGTCTAGCTGAGCCTGGTGGGGACTGTTTCAGAGAATGATTTTTAGGATAAATCTTCCTTTTTTCCCTCTTGATCTGTTTTTCCTTTATCCCCAATCCTCCCTCCGTCCCCCCCACCCGTCTCTCAGTGGTCCTCCTGTTCTCCTCGCCTCTCCTCCCCCACCTCCTTCCATCTCTCCCAATCCTCCCTCCGTCCCCCCCACCCGTCTCTCAGTGGTCCTCCTGTTCTCCTCGCCTCTCCTCCCCCACCTCCTTCCATCTCTCCTCCCTCCTAGGGAGAGCAAATCCCTCTTTTCCCAGGCAGGAGTGCAGGGAGGAGTGCCACGTCTCAGATCTGTCCCTTCATCACCTCCCCCTCTGGTCCGCCCACCCTCCGTCCTCTTCCATCCTTCCATCTCTCCTCTATCTGTTTCCTTGTTAAATGATGGTTTTATTCTTCTCTGCGTCGCTCTGCCGTTCCCGTCACAGCCTCCTCTTGGTTTTCTCATTACGCACACATTTACATTTCAATTCTTGCATTGAGCAGATGTTCTTATCGAGCATGACTCCCAGTATTTGGACTTTAATAATCTTTAAACCCTGTATCCTCTGAAAGGTAACTAGCATAGTTTGAATAAAATTGAAAATTGTGATATTCCACAAATTTAATTCCTTATCATCCTACTTGCTTTTGTTTTTAGCCCGTGTGCTGTCTTTGGGTCAAAATGACCTCATTCTCCTGTTCCTTCTTTCCTCCTGCTCTCTCCTTCCTTCCTTCCTTCCTTCCTTCCTTCCTTCCTTCCTTCCTTCCTTCCTTCCTTCCTTCCTTCCTTCCTTCCTTCCTTCCTTCCTTCCTTCCTTCCTTCCTTCCTTCCTTCCTTCCTTCCTTCTGCTCTCTCCTTCCTTCTCCCTTCCTCTTTTCTTCCTTCCTTCCTTCCTTCCTTCTTCTCTCCCTCCCTTCCCTTCCTGTGTGCTGCTGACGTCAGCAGCACACAGCAGACATCCACTTAGGCAGGTGGAAGCAGCAACGGGATGACCGGGGATGGGGGGGGACCGGGACCGCAGGCCAGAACGCAGCTCCCGAGGCTCCGGCCTGCAAACATGCACAAAAGAGAAAAAAGGGGGGCCGGCACAAGAAACTACAGGAACGATGGACAAAAATGATAGCTATGAGATATTTATAATAAATAAAAATGGTAATGTAGAAGAGAAGAAGGGAAGAGGAGAGGAGAAGAAGGGTGAGAGGCACCGCCCGGCGGATCATGTCGGTGCCCCCCTGCAGCATAAGCCTATAGCAGCATATCTACCGCGAGGCTATGTTTGAGACTAACTATTATAGTCTTGTTCTATAGCTGCAACTATGACTACTGACTCTAACACACTAGAGTTTACACTACCTAGAGATTTACCAACACCAGCTAGAGGTTTACTAAACACTAACTATAGGCTTTACTAAACAGAAAGGTTTTAAGTTTAGTTTTAAAGGTGGAGGTGGTGTCAGCCTCCTTAACCCAGATTGGAAGTTGGTTCCATAGTAATGGTGCCTGATTACAGAACGCCCGCCCTCCAAATCTACATTTACATACTCTAGGAACTACGAGTAAACCTGCACCCTGGGAGCGGAGAGCTCTGCCAGGAACATAAGGCACTATCAGGTCTTGTAAATACTGCGGAGCTAAGCCGTTTTGGGCTTTATATGCAAGTAATAAAAGGTAAATACAACAAATACATTAAATATTAGATACAACAAGATCATTGCTTGTTGTTTGTGTGTAAATGAAAATATTAACTGGGATTACATAAATATTGCTGGTTAAGGAAAAAATGCACAATGTCTTGAATTTTTAACAAATGCAGATTAAGTTCAAAACTAGATGTATTCATGTAAAGCAACAAACTTCATTTTTAATTGTTAATATCACAGATTTAAATATGTTATATTTACATGCGCTTATTTATTTTTTACAGTGCACAGCTCCAAGCAGGTTAGGAGTGACTGAAAGTTCCTAGTAAGAGGTAGAATTATTAAGAGAAAGTAGTTGTTACCAGTCAAAGTGAGAGAGCTTCTCTTTTTGTGTGTGTGTAACAGTACAATGCATCCCTCTCCCCAAACATTTATCCATCTTTCCTCCCTCCTAACTCTCTGTGAGGTGTTGGATGGATTACCCTTGTGTGGTTTCCCGGCAGCTCCCGAGGCTGCACAGACACACCAACGCCAGCGCTGCTGTTGATCCGGGAGTGTGTTCTGGTTGTGTTAGCACGCTGTGCTGGTGTGTCCGGGGCTGCTGTGGATTAAACAGACTTTTGTGTCTCCTGCCTTGGAAACACACCCACACAGTCGTGCTGTACATACAAAAGGGCAAAAGCCCCGTAGAAAACACTTAGAAGAAATAATCCAGTTCACACCGGGCTACGGACTCACAAACACGCAGCTCACCTGCAGCCACACGCACAACCAGGAACACACACTTATGTATGCCGTTCATTGCAGTATAAATGTCATCTTTTATTGGTCCGTATCTCCTGGCATGTGACGGAGGAGTTGAAGATTACTTTTGTAATACTGTATTTGACCCGGTCTTTGTACGTTTTGACCGTATAGAAACATAATTCTCGTCAGTTGTGTAAAATAAGACCTGGAAACAGGCATTGTGGCATAGAATTTGTCAAATTGGTTTAATTCACCGTACAAATTATTACAGTTACTTTTGTAATATTCAATTCAATTCAATTTTATTTATATAGCGTCTAATACAACAGAGTTGTCTCTAGACGCTTTACAGAGACCCATACCCAGAACATAAACCCCTGAGCAGTTATTACATAAAAAATGGCAGGTAAAAACTCCCTTAGTAGGAGAAAAACCTTAAGCCAAACAGTGGCAAGAAAAACTCCCCTTTAGGAGGGAAGAAACCTTGAGCAGGACCAGGATCATAAGACCCTCCTGCCGAAGGCCAGACTAGACTCTTGGCCTAATACTGTATTTGACCTGGTCTTTGTACGTTTTGACTGTATTTTACTACTTTTTTTTTTACCTTACTACCGTGTTTTTGTGTGAGCTAATGTGTTTGTGTTTGTTCTTCATTTATGTTGTTTGTCATTATTTGGAGTTATGTCATGGTTTTACTAATTGTTTGTACTCTGTGCTCTAGTGTTTTAGTGTGTTCTCCTTCAATGTTACCTACCGGCTCCTACCGGCTCCTACCGGCTCCTAGCGGCCCCTTGGGGCCCCTTGGGGCCCCCTTCATTACTGCAGCACCTCTCAGTCGTTCCCACCCTCAGATTTCCCATTTCAGTCTTGGCTTTGCGCTTTCTGTCTGCTTTCTTATGTTGCTCACAGAGTCATCTTTGTTCTGCACGCATGTCCGTAACTTTTCCTTCTCCGTGTGTTTCTGTGCGATGTTGGGACAGCTGTGGCCGGAGATCGGGTTGCAGCGCTCCGAGCTGGCACACGTGTGAGGTATGCGTGTCTGGTTGCCATTTCCCCCAGTTCCCCCACCGTGGGGATGCTGAGCTCCAGGGGTCGTCCTCCACACTACAGTCTGTGTGTGAGTGCAAACGTCTTCCCATCACAGCAGCTCTGTGGGGACCCGGCCCCTGCTTCGTTGGCTCAGAAACCCCGTCTAGTTGGGCAGGACAATAGACTAAGCTAGATGTCTAATCAAGAGAAGTGCAGGACCACGACGAGCCGCTCCGGCTGCTCATTGGATGATGGAAGCTGATGTTCCTTTGGACATAGCCATATATATTTTTCAATATGTTGGAATAGAAAGTTATCTTCAGCTCAGCTTAAAGTGAACTCCAGTTTGGTTTTCTGCTTGCTACAGTTTGGTCACACTAGTCAGACAAAAACTGCCAAAAAGAAGTGGTATTGATTGGAATGAAATGGTGAAATCTGGCGTAGCCGTCTGGGCAGGAACATCCACCAAACCAACACAGGGCCTAAATCAGACATAGTCCTGAATGATGAATCTCTTGTACTATTTTGTCGTTGTGCCTTTTGGCTGAGACACAATAAAACTAAGGCCACGTTTACACATAGCTGGGTATTTACAAAAACAGATATTTCCCCCTCTACGTTTTGAAAAATACCATCATTTACATCAGATCGTTTTCAAAATCTCTTCATTTACACGAACCTGCATGAATATCTGTTAAGGTGCTATGAGCAGCCAAACCTACAGGGGGCAGTGTAACGAGAAGATAAAGTCATGCTAGCCAATCAGAATCCTGGAAAAAAACATCAACCAATGACACGAGTAACTACAGTGGCCAAGCAAATTTTAAACACAGGACACACTCATGACGCTGGTGACGTTTCTGTCTCATAATGTGACGTTCTGAAGCCTAAATGTCCGTTTCTCTCTGTTTACAAGCAAACGTGAAGACGGAGTTTTTGCAAATCTCCACTTTGGCCGGAGTTTTCAGAAATTATGGTTTTTGGAGACTTTGAGCTTCGTTTTCATGTAAACGAATGGCCAAAACGCATGAAAACACCACCGTTTTTGCTCAGTGGAAACAGGGCTTAAAACTATATTTTTTTCTTTTCCACAACAAGCAATGTATTTCTAGTGTTTTGCCTTCCTCACCCTCTCATCATGTTGCTACAGTAGCTCAGGAGTGGACAAACAGAGTCCTGGCTCTGGAGGGGCCGTTTTTGCCGCCATAGTGTTGAGGACGAGCTCTTCTCACGTCCAGCTCTTCTCACACCGATGCTTTGTCAGAGTTCCCCTTGGCAACTGGGGTTCCTTCATACCATCAGAGTATTTCCCAGTATGGGAACTAACTGTCCAGGGATGTGTTGCCATGACAACTTAAAGAATGCCTGTGAAGTTCTTTGCAGTGATTTCATGCCTGTGCATTGTGTTTTTTTTCTAATTGTAGCCAAGTACAGTTTGCATCAGTTTTACACATTGTGCACTTTTGAATGACGTTTCCAGAGTTAGGGCTCTCAGCGAGGTGTACCAGTGTGCCGTTTGACCTCCAGGAGCAGGGCGGCCCCCCGCCCTCAAACCTGCCCCATCCCACATGTATCATTGCTACAAATGACCGTATCACAACATGCCATTTAACTTGCTAACATGCTATAAGAACTGGCAACCCACTATATCCTATGCAGAGGTGGATAAAGGAGCCACAAATTGTACTCAAGTAAAAATACTGTTACTTCAGAATAATATGACTCAAGTAGAAGTAAAAATAGTCATCCAAATAATGACTTGAGTAAAAGTAAAAAAGTACTTGGTGAAAAAACTACTCAAGTACTGAGTAACTGTTGAATAACGTCTGATTTATTTTTTTAACACAACCATTCAAACAGACAAAAGTACAAAATAATCATCTTCAGGCAAATGTAATTAATAAAATAGCTTAAATTAAATTAATCTTAAAGTAAATTCAAGTACTTTAATAAATAATAAAATAAATAAAATGATAACGGAATAAAAAATAAATTAAGCACAAGTAGCACAAAATTTCCAGCCTTTGTACTTTTCTTTTTTAACCAGGCAGAACTAGAACAAACATGAACTCATAGAAACTCTGTGTGTGTTTGAGTCTGTGTAAATGTGACAAAACATGCAGAAACAAACATTTATCCCAAAGAATCACCCAGTGATGTCATGAGATTGACGCGTACGTGGATAAAAGGGATAAAAGAAAAGTAACAGCTCAACGTAGCCTAATGTAGCGGAGTAAGAGGAACAGTTTCTTCTTCACAAATCTACTCAAGTAAAAGTAAAAAGTATAGTGATTCAAAACTACTCCTAAAAGTACAACATTTCCAAAGTAAATGTAATGGAGTAAATGTAACTCGTTACTACCAGCTCTGATCCTATGGCAGTGCATTGTAAAGAAGCCAACCATGGTAGCTGTGATTCTTTAAAGATATCTGGCATAGAGCAGATAGAAAACTCAATAAGGGGTGGAGACAGATTGAAAAGGCTCTTACAGAGAGAATCATTCTGGATTTATGCATTGAAAGTTTTACCCATTACCCAGGTCTGGATGGTGAACTGGACTTCTCACCTTTTGTTTAAGTGTTGGGGCTTGATGTTTGTGTGTTAGTGGAGTTTCTAAAAGCAGCTTCACTCATACTGAATTGTCCTGCCGTTGACTTTCCAACATTATAGACATTATAAATCTGCACTTAGGTAGTGTTTATCATCTCTGGGTTCCTTTAAGACGGGGATGATGGCTTTGCTAGATTTATTGTTGCCCGTCTGTCTGCCAGTGGGTTCATTGGTTAATGACTAATCATTAAGACAACTGTGTGTAGCGAGTCTAGAAACAGGAGCAGGAGCTTAGGTGATTAAACAATGTTCACTCAATCTTTTATCCTTTTTGGACCACCCGTTCATCTCTCCGTCTCTTCCTTTGTCTGGTTTTTCCTCTTCTGTCTCTTCTCCCTCATTATCTCTTTCAGCCCTTTTCCTCCTCTCATCCGAGCACTCGTCTCTTCTACCCATCATCCCTCCAACTCTTTCTCCCCAGCTGCACAACATTAAGAGATGACTGAATTAATAAACCATGCACATTGACACGACTACCCACACAAACACACACACACACACACACACACACACACACACACACACACACACACACACACACACACACACACACACACACACACACACACGCACACACAGATCACAGATGGAGTGACAGATAAAGTGGGCGGCTGTTTTGCTGCTATTAAATGGGGAAATCCAACTCTCCATCATGAGCTGTGTTAAGTTAGGGAGCGATGTTTACAGCTGAGAGTGTGCTTAGATGTTACCTACATTCAGTACATTTTCATGTCCAAATATTTTCTTCACATCATTTTGTGGAGCCCAGGTGAACATTAGAGAAGCGATATAATGCAGTTAGTGAAGTGAAAACTGGCAAACACCTTGTACCAAATATTAATGTCCATGGACCACTGGTTCTTGGGGTAACTGTACGGCTCACTGTCAAGTCCAACTGATGCTAATTTAAGCTGATAATCAGCTGTTATCCCGTCTTCTCCACTAGTTGCAGCTGTTTTGGCCACTCAGCCCGAGTAAGGGGGAGTGGGGACGTGACGTCAATGCATCCCCTCTATACTGACTGACATGTCAAGATAGATATCAGCTTATCACCGTTCACTACAGATGGGCCTGAAATCGGCTGATTCACATCACCAGCAGATAAATCGGAGCATCTCTGTATTTTAGTGAAATGCAGACTGACAGAGTGAAAGATTCATGCAGGCAAACACCAGACCCCTGGTAAGTGTGTTTGCTGTTTGTGTGGACACGTCCAGGGGACGTGGACCTGCATCCTGGAGCAGGAGGGCGCGGTGGTGGTACGGGGGGACGGGGGAGAGGGCATGTGTCTGACAGCTGATTAAAGAGAGGAGTGAGGAGCACGGAGCCCTGACAGGAACTCTCCCTGGACATCATGGGAGGTACGACCAGGAGCTGGGTGGGCCTTAAACCCACCGGGCTGTCAATACGAGGAGATGCAGCATTGAGCAGGACAGTACGGTGGCCGACAAGGGCCAAACGCACTGCAACGGCCTAATGCGTCTCAGTTAAGGAAAACGGCTTCAAGTACAGAAACGGTTCAAATTCACAAACTCAAAACCAGGTACAAAAAGAGGAACGTGGTGCAAATGAAAAAACGTGCTGTAAAAAACAAAGACAAATGCAGCATCATCAAACGCTGCAAATAGAGAAACGATGCAAAGCACAAAACCATATAGAACAAGAAACCATCTTCAAAAGAAAAACGCTTCATAACCGGTCACTACAACCTGAAGTGCTCCAAACCTGCAGGGGGCGCTCTGACTGAACCACAGTGTTTACATCCATGGTTTAAACATACAGCGGGAACGGTAATGTGATTTTTATCTGACTATATTTACTGTATATACAATGTTTATATCACTGTACAACGCTGTACATTGTATTGTCTGGTGTAAAATATAATAAAGAAACGCCTCGTAATGTGCAGTGTTTTGAGTTTGTGAATTTGAATGGTTTCTGTACTTAAAGCCGTTTTCCTGAACTGAGACGCATTAGGCCGTTGCAGTGCGTTTGGACCTTGTCGCCCACCGTAGGACAGAGATGGAGGGAGGAAGGGATGATCAGGAAGGGGAAGTTTTTTTTTTTTTTCTGGTTGTTTGTTTCTTTTTGCAGTCCTTTAGTGAAAGAGAGGAAATGGAAAACAAGGTGGAGGAAGAGAGAGGGAGGAGGCTGGTCACCCTGCTGCTTATCCTTGAACACTCTGAGGAGGTCTCCTCTTCCATCTCCACACACACACACACACACACACACACACACACACACACACACACACACACACACACACACACACACACACACACACACACACACACACACACACACTCGGAGAGCCCAACCGGCACACAAGGGTGCTGTTGCAATTAAACCGGCCCAGCGTGGAGCCCAGATTGAGAGAGAGACGGGGAGAGACTCCACGCCGCATGAACAGAACTGCTGGAAGATGAGAGGAGAGGAAGAGGAGAGGAGGGAGGAGAGGAGAGGAGGAGAAGGAGAGGAGAGGAGGAGAGGAGGAGTGATGTGCAGAGACAGGACAGAGCGGAGGGGGACGGAGGCGTGGTGGTGATGGAGAAAGATAACAGTAGTTCTGCTGGTAATTGTCATTGCAGCTTGTTAGGGTTGTAAGCAGAACGTTTGGGGTGTAGTAGAAGTTAGAGGTCACACTGGGGTCACGTGGAGCAGCAGAGCTGCAAATACACCACAGGGGAACTTGTTTCTATCAAAAAGAGAGGAATATAAGATGAGCTATCACTATTTAAAGTGTTATTTTAATATCATATACAGGACTGTCACAGAAAATTAGAATATTGTGATTTTCTGTAATACAATTACAAAAACAAAAATGTCATACATTCTGGATTCATTACAAATCATCTGAAATATTGCAAGCCTTTTATTATTTTAATATTGCTGATCATGGCTTACAGTTTAAGAAAACTCAAATATCCTATCTCAAAACATTAGAATATTCTGGGAATCTTAATCTTAAACTGTAATCCATGATCAGCAATATTAAAATAATAAGGCTTGCAATATTTCAGTTGATTTGTAATGAATCCAGAATGTATGACATTTTTGTTTTTTTAATTGCATTAGAGAAAATAAAGAACTTTATCACAATATTCTAATTTTCTGAGACAGTCCTGTATGTTTAACCTCCTTCCCTAAAATAACCATTTAAACAAGCCACAGAGTCTAGTGCCAGATCTCAAACAGATGCATAATTAATAGAAAGTCAACAGCTAATGCAGATTCCACATTCATGTTTCCTTTTATGTGTCTTTTCTTACTGTAGACATCAGCCGGTGCTGCACAGAGCTGTTGTTTTCACACACACACACACACACGCACACACGCACACACACACACACACACACACACACGCACACACACTCAGCGCCACCGCTTCCCCTGCTGTGATTGGTTCTTTAATTAGCTTCTAACAAGAGCCTTGAGGAAGCCTGCGTGCTGATTGGATGTCTTATCGCGGCTAATTAGCACGATTAAGTCATTAGGACGGCCCTTGGCTTGGCTTCCCGGGGCCACACAGGTATCGCCTCAGTCTCAGCTCGCACTGGTGCTTTTACAAGATTTAAAAAGAAAAAAAAAACCATGACAATGTGGGAGAAAATGAAGCTGTTCATACAGTATGTAGGAACAAATGAATTTCCTCAGCCGCGTGCGTACGACACACATTAGATAATGAATTCAAGCCTGAAGACACTTGTTGTGGAAATTTGATGCACTTCCACAAAGTAAAAATTACAACACCGGTGAGCTCGAAATGACCAAAGTTTTATCCTAACTGGGTGCACGCCAGGAGAATCAGACTGCAGCACGCAGGCTTGGACAGTCGGGTCTGAGACAACATTTTGTTACACTTCTTTTATACAGGAATGGATAAGATCTTGAAGAGGTGTTGAAACAATGGTCATTCAATGCAAATGATGGTCTCCCTTCATAACAGACACACAGGTGCCGGCTCTCCTAGAGGAGGCACACGGTTACAAAAGAGTGTTCTGCATCTACACCTTTATATACGTTTACAAAAGAGTGTCCTGCATCTACACCTTTATATACGTTTACAAAAGAGTGTCCTGCATCTACACCTTTATATACATTTACAAAAGAGTGTCCTGCATCTACACCTTTATATACGTTTACAAAAGAGGTGTTCTCTTGTAGTTCCTTTCTTGCAGCTAGCCTTTGTTAATATTTGCATTTAAACAGCTGTTGATCCCCCCAGCTGCAGACCCCCTGTTGGAAAAATACAATGTTTGACATTTTTCCATGACACTTTTCAAATGGATCCTGTACCAAAGTAACACAGTCAGCAGAACTCCTAGAGTTCAGTTGTTTATTGGTGACATGGAGCATTTATTTTGATGTATTTATTCTGCGTGCGTGTGAGTATCTGCAGTGTCCAGGTGCAGTGGTTTAAAACACACATCTGGAGCAGAGAGAGCACACCACACCCAGATGTGCTCTACACACAAACACACTCCGGCTCTGACTGTTTACCGTCAGACTGTTGAATCGGCGCAGGCGTGTCCGTGTCCGGAGCTCAGCTGCGTCCGTCAGGTACGTCTGTACGGAGGCTGACAGATGTTATTTTGATGTGCAGAGTGACAATGGACAGAGAGCGCAGACAACAAAGACACTGCTATGAAGTGAGCCGTGAGGCGATGATTGGTGGAGCGTGGTTGGGTGGAGAGCGATTAGCAACCGCTACATGGGTGACACGGCTCCAACTCCAGCTGTGGTGGACTCACAAATTAGTCCGTTACTTTCCGTGTGTGTGCATGTGTGTGTTTATCTACGTGTGCGCTCCAGTTAATGCTAACAAGTGTGCATGCATGATTCCCATCAGCACGTGCTGTAATTGTTAACTGTAATTGTTAACAATGATGGATTGTTGGCTGCACACGGACCTGACTGATGTTTCCACCTCCAGCAACACATGTCACTTTAACTCGGTAAACAGCAGTTTAAAATCAGCTGGATTATTGCGTGATGCTCTTGCCGTTTCCAGGAAGTAAAAACACCTGGACCAGTTTGTGGCGGTGTCTCATAATGTCCTATTTAAATCTAGGATGAATATCAGGCAGAACCAGCACTCGTTATTATCAAACCTCAGCACAGTCGCATGATGACGTGATTTACTTTATAACCCTGGTGCTGTGTTTGGGTCAAGGGAAGAGGAAGGGAGGAAGGGAGGAAGGGAGGGAGGAAAGAAGGAAGGGAGGAAAGAAGGGAAAAAAGAAGGAAGGAAGGGAGGAAAGAAGGAAGGAAGGGAGAAAAGAAGGAAGGGAGGAAAGAAGGGAAAAAAGAAGGAAGGAAGGGAGGAAAGAAGGAAGGAAGGGAGAAAAGAAGGAAGGGAGGAAAGAAGGGAGGGAGGGAGGAAGGAAAGAAGGGAAAAAAGAATGAAGGAATGAAAGGAGAAAACAAGGAAAGAATGTACGAGGGGAGAAAAGAAAGAAGGAAGGGAGAAAAGAAGGAAGGAGAGGAAAAAGGAAGGAATGAAGGAAGGTGAGGAAAGAAGGGAAAAAAGAAGGAAGGAAGGGAGGAAAGAAGGAAGGAAGGAAATAAGGGAAAAAAGAAGGAAGGAAGGGAGGAAAGAATGAAGGAAGGAAAGGAGAAAACAAGGAAAGAATGTACAAGGGGAGAAAAGAAAGAAGGAAAGTAGAAGGAAGGAGAGAGCAGGAGGAAAGAAGGAACAGGAGAATGAGGTCATTCTGACCCAAACAGTACCAGGGTTAAAAAATCCAAACAACTCCATTAAAAACAACCAATCCCACATTAACTGGTAAAGAAAACACTTACTGTTAAGTTTTACATGTTCTCTCTGTTACAAAGTATCTTTATCTTTGAATGCGGGTAACGATCGATGTTCCAATCACCAGGATTCCTTTGCAACACTTAGATTTGTGTTCATCGCTGACGCCAGCCTTCCAGCTTTGGGCCGGTTCAGCACGCTCATAATCTTTTAAGTGTTGGATTAAGTTTGTTGTCCCAAATGTTTTGCTTCTTGTTCTTCCACGGCTTATTAGGGCCCGAGCACTTGCAGTGCGAAGGCCCTATTGTAATTGCAGGAATTATTCTTCTTCTTCTTATTGTTCTGACAAAAGGAAGGCCTTTTTGCCCCCCTAAACGTGCCCAAAAAGTCACCAAATTTTGCATGCAAGTCAGGCCTGGCGAAAAATTTTATATTTAAGGGTTTGCATTAATGGGCGTGGTAAAATGGCTCAACAGCGCCCCCTTGAAAACTTTGTGCCTCAAGCCCCACAATGCAGTTTGTCGTACATGCACGAAAATCGGTACACACCTGTATCATGGGGCAACTTAAAGAAAAGTCTCTGGGCGTCATGTCGAGAAACCGAACAGGAAGTCGGCCATTTTGAATTAATCGTGTCACTTTGGCGCAATTTATGCCATTCCTTCGGCAGTTAATACGGCCCGAACCATAACGTGCCCCCAAGTGTGTTATACATCAAAATGTGCGTCTTCATCCTGCGACAACACGCATTACTTTTCTCTTTCAAAAGCGTTACCGTGGCGACGCTAGACGCCAAAAAGCGCGCTCACCCTTCATCTGGTTGGTTCAGACCGAAAAAACTTTGCGCCTCAAGCCCCAGAATACGGTGTGACGTACATGAACGAAAATCGGTACACACCTGTATCATGTCGCAACTTAAAGAAAAGTCTCTTGGCGCCATGGCCGAAACCGAACAGGAAGTCGGCCATTTTGAACATTCTGAATTAATCACGTAATTTTGGAGCAATATATGCCATTATTTCGAGAATTAATACGGCCCGAACCGTATCGTGAACCCAGATGTGTTATACGTACAAATGTGCGTCTCCATCCTGCGACTACACGCATTACTTTTCTCTTTCAAAAGTGTTACCGTGACGACGCTAGACGCCAAAAAGCGTGCCCCCCCTTCATCTGATTGGTCCATATTTGATAGTTCCCCAAAAGGCACCAAAATTGGCATGCAAGCCAGGCCTGGCGATAAATTTGATATTTCATGGTTTGCATTAATGGGCGTGGCAAAATGGCTCAACAGCGCCCCCCGGAAAACTTTGTGCCTCAAGCCCTACAATACGGTTTGACGTACATGCACGAAAATCGCTACACACCTGTATCATGGCACAACTTAAAGAAAAGTCTCTTGGAGCCATGGCCGAAACCGAACAGGAAGTCGGCCATTTTGAAATCTGATTGGTCCATATTTGATAGTTCTCCGAAAGTCACCAAATTTGGCATGCAAGACAGACTTGGCGATACATTTGATATTTCATGGTTTGCATTAATGGGCGTGGCCTAACGGCTCAACAGCGCCCCCTAGAATACTTTTCTCTGCCATAACTTTTGAATGGTTTGACATAGGAAGTTGTGGGTCGTGTCATGGGACTCTGTAATGAGTCTTTGAGCTTCGTTGGCCTTAATTAGCCCCGCCCCTTCTTCTGATTGGTTGTCCCGATTTTCTGCTATAACTTTTGAATGGTTTGACATAGAGAGTCGTGGGTGGTGTCATCAGATTCTGTATGGAGTCCTTGAGCTTCGTTGGCCTTAATTAGCCCCGCCCCTTCTTCTGATTGGTTGTCCCGATTTTCTGCTATAACTTTGGAATGGTTTGACATAGAGAGTCGTGTCTGGTGTCATCAGATTCTTTATGGAGTCCTTGACCTTCATTGGCCTGAATTAGCCCCGCCCCTTCTTCTGATTGGTTGTCCCTTTTTTCTGCTATAACTTTTTAATGGTTTGACATAGGAAGTCGTGGGTGGTGTCATGGGACTCTGTAATGAGTTCTTAAGCTTCATTGGCCTGAATTAGCCCCGCCCCTTCTTCTGATTGGTTGTCCCTTTTTTCTGCTATAACTTTTGAATGGTTTGACATAGGAAGTCGTGGGTGGTGTCATTTCTGATATGCTTATGGGGGGCGGTGGCCGTGAGTGCGAGGGCCCGTTCATCGCTGCTTGCAGCTTTAATTTAACTTTCAAATTGCATAAATTGTTATCTTTGGCCATTCCATATTGAATAGTTTTTTTCTCCCACTGTGAGTACAGAAGACATGTTTGCTCAAGAGAAGAAGAGAGGATTGCTCAGCGCTTTATGCACCCTCTTTTTTATGGACAACTTAAATAAATAGATAAATAATTTGTCAACGCCGGATTGGCTGGTTAGTCAGAGCTAGTCGAGCTGAAAATGGTTAGATTCTCATTCCCAGCTGATTTCTCAGTCCATTTGTGTGGTTTTTGTTGTCGGCTGTCATGAGGAAGTAGGAAATGACACAATATTGTATAATTGAAATGCATTGAGAGAGAAGCTGTCAAGTCAGCAACTTATAAATGTGTTAACATCCACTGTCACAGGAGCAATGGTGGTTTTTTGTTGTTGCTTATTAGTTAAGCTTTAATGTGGCAGGGAGAATTTATTCTCTGCTCAACCAACATTGAGAAAATAGTTTCTTTGTGCTTGAGAGCATATATTTAAGTGTTTAAAGGTACTACTAACTCAAAAACTCCAACCTGGCAAAAGCCTCGTCTGACTGTGTTCGGAGTTGCATCATCATCATGTTTCTCACGCTTTCATGACACTTGTTATTTTGATTTATCAACTGGAGCAGAGTATTCTAAAATGGTCTAGTTCAGGGGTCGGCAACCCGTGGCTCTAGAGCCCCATGCGGCTCTTCAGCGCCGCCCTAGTGGCTCCTGGAGCTTTTTAAAAAAAAATGTTTGACCTTTTTTTTCCTTTTTTCTTCTTTTTTTTTCTTTTTCTCTTTTTCCTTTTTTTTCTTCTTTTTTTCTTTTTTTTCCTTTTTAGTTTTCCTTTTTAATCTCGATATTTCGACTTTTTTCTCGACATTTCGACTTTTCTCGAAATTTTGACTTTTTTCTCAACATTTCCACTTTTTTCTCGAGATTGTACTTCAACATTAATCTCGATATTTCGACTTTTTTCTTGACATTTCCACTTTTTTCTCAACATTTCCATTTTTTTCTCGACATTTCGCCTTTCTCCATTTGTCTTCATTCTAAGGCTTATACAAGACTTTTCATTTTTTGCGGCTCCAGACATATTTGTTTTTTGTGTTTTTGGTCCAATATGGCTCTTTCAATATTGTGGGTTGCCGACCCCTGGTCTAGTTGAACTCTTTTCCCTGCATGTGAACCGCTGGACGTGTCGTGTTAAACTTCTGCAACAGCAGTTAATGCAGCGACGACGGCAGATTCAGCCGGGTCAATGATGTGATGCCTACATTTTCTGAGAAAACAGATTTTTTTTCAATTCAGAAAAAGGTTTAAATGGATAAAACAAATACCATATATATGACCTACCTGTCCCACATATGGACTCACTTGAATTTTACAAAAAATACTAGTTATTTGGGATTTTGTTGTTGTTTTAAGCGTCATAATGTCATGTGGTGCGACCGTCCGACCAGGACTCTTGTTTTGAAATCACTCTAAATGTATTTAAATCAATCTTCTTCTATCTGGCATGATTTCTGAACTGTCTTGTAGTGTGTAAGATTGCAACACATTTGTATTTATATTTCCATCATAATATACAAACAAAGTTTGACTGATGAAATATCATGTGGCTCGAACATTAAAAAAACAACAATTTTTGTATAAAACTGAAAACTTGTGAAAAAAAAAAAGATGTCAAGATGTAAAGGAAATGAATTTATTTTAATATGAATCATGGTTGCACCACATGACCTTTTTAAGGCTAGTGCCAATTCATCTTGACAAAAAACTCTGAAATCCCTTAATTTAAAATTTTTATATGAATTTACGTGTACACAACATTCTTAATGTTTGAACTACTGCAAAATATATTCTTTTTTTTATTATTTTAAAATGGACCTGTTGAAAATCCTTATTGGTCATTGAGCCAGCCCAGCCAAACAAACATGACGGGAAAATCTGAAATAGGAAGAAACTCCAACAAACACAGATGCTGCACTTTAGTTGAAATCCCAATGAGTTGAAGAATAAAAGAAGTAACATTAAACAAAAAGTATGCCACGTTTCTGAAAAGAGTTACATCCATAAATATCCAGCTCCGGATTTTTTATTTAATTATTCTTTTTTTGTACCAGAACAAATGATCAGATTTCTGATCCCTTCTGTTTCCTCCACAATAGCCTTGTGTACAGCGGTCGCTGCCTACGGTATCTAACGCGTGGCTCTGCCGCGGCTTCCGCTTCGGCTCTGAGCATCCCAACCGGAACGAGTGCAGCAGCGAGAGAAAGAGAGGAATGAAGAAAAAGCTGTCGTGAGTTGAGAAGGGATGAGAGAGAGGGATGATAGAGAGGGATGAGAGAGAGGGATGAGAGAGAGGGATGATATAGAGGGATGAGAGAGAGGGATGATAGAGAGGGATGAGAGAGAGGGATGAGAGAGAGGGATGAGAGAGAGGGATGATATAGAGGGATGAGAGAGAGGGATGAGAGAGAGGGATGAGAGAGAGGGATGAGAGAGAGGGATGAGAGAGAGGGATGAGAGAGAGGGATGAGAGAGAGGGATGAGAGAGAGGGATGAGAGAGAGGGATGAGAGAGAGGGATGAGAGAGAGGGATGATAGAGAGGGATGATAGAGGGATGATAGAGGGATGAGAGATAGGGATGAGAGAGAGGGATGAGAGAGAGGGATGAGAGAAAGGGATGATAGAGAGGAGCGAGAGCTGCAGAGACGACTAAACAATGCCCTCTAACCAGCGCGCTGACATCTCTTTGTTGGGAGTGTGTGTGTGTGTGTGTGTGTGTGTGTGTGTGTGTGTGTGTGTGTGTGTGTGTGTGTGTGTGTGTGTGTGTCTGTGTAAGCATGCATGTATTAATATTGATTTAGTTTGTGGCGGGGGGTCTTTGAACCTCACTTTTCCTACTCAAGCCTGCAGGGACGTATTGTAGATTCACACACACAAGAGGCAGCGTCAGATGTAATTAATGATAAAACATGACGCCTGCACGGAGACAATGACCGTGTATGAAACACGTGTACTGTGTTTACGTCTACGTTGTAGCACGTAAACTCTGCTCTGCACGTGACCGCTGGTCAGCTGAGAGACTGTTTAAGTGCGTCAGCCTAAATGTTTAATCCAGGAGCTGGAAGCCTCAGCCTTGTTGCACTTATTAGCTCCAGAGAGGCCTCGTCTGAGTCCTGGACACCAGCAGCTCTGCTCCGAGGAGACGCTCATTTGTTCTGCAAACATTTTCTGTGCAGTGAAAATACATCTGAAATAAATGGGTGGTTTTTGGTTGTCTTTTTGGTGTTATAATGATTACTTTCATTCTTCAGGAAGTAATTGTGCATTTTTAACCCTTGTGCTGTCTTCAGTTGATAACTATGATCCAGCTGCCACTCAGGAAGGTTATCAGACCAAAATATCATCTATAGACATGGATCTTTTCAAAAATTATAAGTAAGTTTAGTCACCTTGAGTGGTGCTGACCCGTGAAATTTTGGGCTCTGGCCCCTGGGTTAAATATCGGAAAGCAACAGCTAATAAAACTATTCGTATAGAATAGCATGCAACATGAGAAGCACTTTGTGCTGTAAATAAAATATATGTATGCACCTGTCATGAGAACCAAGGCTTCAGTAAAATGTTGTGTGTTTTTGATCCTGTTCAGATCAACGGCACAAAATCAAAGGACCCCCAAACCGGGTTTCAGAGGCAAATGACGTAAAGCTTTGAAATACGAGGCTCGGTCGTGTCGGGTTATGAGCTCGGCTGTTTGTCTATATCAGGGGTCGGCAACCCAAAATGTTTTAGAGCCATATTGGACCAAAAACACAAAAAACAAATATGTCTGGAGCCGCAAAAAATGAAAAGTCTTGTATGAGCCTTAGAATGAAGACAACACATGCTGCATGTAGCTATATTAGTTAGAACTGGGGGAAGATTTTTTTTATTATTATGCACTTGCAAATGTCGAGAAAAAAGTTGAAATGTCAAGAAAAAAGTCAAAATGTCGAGAAAAAAGTCGAAATTTCGAGAAAAAAGTCGAAATGTCGAGGAAAAAGTCGAAATGTCGAGGAAATAGTAAAGATTTCATGAAAAAAGTCGAAATGTTGAGAAAAGTGTAAATCTCGAGAGAAAAAAGTCAAAATTTCAAGAAAAAAGTCAAAATATCGAGAAAAAAGTCAAAATATCGAGAAAAAAGTTAAAATATCGAGATTAATGTTGAAGTACAATCTCGAGAAAAAAGTCGAAATGTTGAGAAAAAAGTCAAAATTTCGAGAAAAAAGTCAAAAGCTCCAGGACCCACTAGGGCGGCGCTAAAGAGCCGCAGGTTGCCGACCCCTGGTATAAATGCAATAAAAGCAGATGTCGTGTGTCGGTCACGTACATCCCGCTCAGACCGGCCGCTGTAGGAGCTAGTTTTATCAGATGACACGATATTTATGAGATGTGCAATCTATATGTCATGTTTTTGTACTTCTGTTTGTTAATTATTTCAGTTTGTTCTGCATTGTCTTTTTCTGTTGGTCTTCCTCTGTTTATCTGTGGGGTAGCTGTTGAGAAGTCTTCACGCACAGACACACTCTCAACACATTTATATTTGATTTCTTCCCTCAGAATAATTAATAACTTTGTCTTCATTTATTTATTTGTTTGTATTTGAGGCTGACAGAAGTGAGAAATGTCTTTGTGCTTTTGTGTGCAAGGCCATACACAAGCCATTACTTTATTATTCAATGTAACACATTGAAAAATTACATTGTTTTACCATTTTTATCATGCACACATTCGGGCTTAAAGCAAAACTATATTTTTAATGGATTACTTGTATCCTTCCTGGGGAGATGAGCGTTGGAAAGGGAAGAGATGATACGAGTTTCTAACTATCCCATCAAATTAAAGTGCTTCTCTCAGGAGTAATGACATTTTTGTCACATCTTTAATACCTGCAACTTTGCTCATCTGCTTTCATGCATGTTGAATTTCAACATATGGAAGGAAAAAACTAATTTGAGCTGGAACAAAGAAGGATTCTCTAGTGGTTTATCTTTCAGCACGGAGTAGTTTCTAGGCCTGTGTTGAAAAAATCGATTTTCCGATTCTAAATCAATTCTCATATTAATTCCTAAAAATCGATCCGCATGTCTAAAGATCGATTTTTGTTTTTTCCTTATTACAACTTTTGGTATTTTTTTGTGTATGCACAAGAAAGGAATGTTTTGTTGGACATGAGCATAACTAGTGCCGTCTTTTTGCCTTTAAATATGTTTAAAGGTATGAAAACATTAAAGTTTTAGGTTATAACTGCATAAATTGTCTATATTTCATTACTTTATACACTGTCTTGGGGTTACATTTGCATAAAATGCTAAAAACCAAATTCTCAAAAATTTAAAACTGAAATAGACCAACAATGGAAAAAATTCAAACGGAATGTGGGAAAAAATAAAACTGATTTCCTCCGTCTCTGTTTCCTCCCTGGATCTGTTTGGTAATTCTGCTCCACGATGTTTCTGAAAGCAGTTCTATCAGCATTCTGGGAGCTGATTGGTCCTTACAGCATCATTAGCTGCAATACTTGCTGTTGAATCTCAATATAATACTAGTATTAATATGTTGAAGAACTACAGTCATATCATTCATACAAGTGCTCAAAAAACAGTTTTAATAACACTAACCCAAATCAATATCGGAATTGAATCGGATCGAATCAAATCTTGATAATCGATTCTGAATCTTAAGAATGGGAATCAAATGGATTCTTGACATTTGACTGGATCCCCGGCCCTGGTAGTTTCCGTATAACTGCCTCTATGTCTGTCTATCTGTATGCTCCTTTTGATAAGGAAAAAGCCTTTAACACACAGCACTCTGCAGCCGTAATTATCCGTTCCTTTAGCCCTCGGAGACAAAGTAATTCATGTGTAATTGAACGTAATCAGATGATATTGCTGCTTAAGCTCACGAGGTCAGGCAGCTCATCAGGAGTCGGTACGGGTGACGTGGAGGAGCTTATGTGGGAGCGCTGGCCGCGCTGGCCGCGCTGGCCGCGCTGGGTCCGTCTACTTCGCGGTGTTGAGGAATAATATAAAATCCAGTTGAGAAGTCCGCTGTGGTGTAGTGAGTTTTATTCAGTAGCCGGCGGTGAGCAGACCTACGCAGTGCATGGCTGGGTTGGTGTGCTGACCCCGAATGGTTTGACAACAGGACTTTTTATACAGTAAGTTCAAAGCACAAACGGCAAGAATCAAGAAGCCAAAGGTGAAAGACAAAAAGCAATTAAAGGGTATTTACAGTCAGATGTGATCTGTGGCCAAATTCCATCCTCGGGCATTCGGCATGAATATCATTCAGTTGGAAACTATCCCATAGTCCGTCAGGAACTTCATCATATGGCATTCCCGTGGTTCAAGTCTTTGTTGAAGCTACTTCCAAGGTGTGGCCTCTGCAGGGGGGAGGAAGCTGGCGTTTCGGGTCAGCCATGGTGTCACAATGCCTCATCAATACATATCAGTCAGTCAGGAACTTGGTCATATGGCATTCCCGTGCATCAGTCTGTGTTTGAGGCCAGTTCAAAGCTTGTGAGCCCTGCAGGGGGGAGTTTCACGTCACAATGGTGTTGCAGTGTCTCAACAGCCGCCATCCGTTTTTTGTTTTGAAATGACAAAATAAAAATAGAGAAATAATCCAAAATAATCAGTTTCCCGTTTTTTGTTTTGAGTACATGTTATTGATTGGACGCTGCTTTTTTTTCTGACGCTGCAGCTGAACAGACTGTCACAACATCATGATGGAGTGAATACAGATTACAGATTAAACTCATACTCCCAGGTTTCATATTTGATTTATTTTCTGTTGCAACATTAAAAAAATCTAAAACTGTTCATTTTCAATCTGATCAACAAAAGAACCCGAAACAACTTTCTTCATTTATTAGATTTTCAAACACATCAATGCAATCGGATAACGGATAATGGATAACGATCCGTTTTTCGTTTTTTATTATCAAAACAAAAAACGGGAAACGGATTATTTTGGATTATTTCTTTATTTTTATTGTGTCATTTCAAAACAAAAAACGGATGGCCGCGAAGTCCACGGACGGCGCTGGCCGCGCCGCTCAGCCTTGATTGGGCTTCCTGGAAGCGTCGCCATGGCAGTTTTCACCCAGCTGGAAGGGTCTCTTCACAAAAATGTTACCTTGATTAGCTCTTCTTAACTTTGGTACACTCACATTTTTCTTTCTTTTTCTTTCTTCCTTTAAATCAAACCCTGTGTATAATGAGCTACTGGTGAACAATGAGCAGTCCTGCGGAGCGGGAACCACGGGGGTGTGTTCACTTCAACGGAGGAGGAAATCCAACAGGCAGTCTTTGTACCAGTTTAACACACAAAAAAACACAAACTCTGACGAGTTGTTGTTCTTTTCTCTGCCACACCATTCTGTCCTCCTCATATACTGTAGCTGCAGCTCATTTCTGGTGAAATAAAGGCCACGTTTCGCTGCTTCAGCTCAGTGTTTTGCAGTTTTCTGCACCTTCTGTCTCTGCTCTGTTTTCCTGTTGCAGTTGTGTTTACAGCCAACAGGCATGCTCCGTCTCTGTAGTTCACCACCCACACACACACACACACACACACACACACACGTGTGTGTGTGTGTGTGTGTGGCTGAGGGAGGTCTCCAGCCATGGTTGCAGGTATCTGGCAGGCTTTCCCACACATGACCTAGTAGTGATTTAGTGTCTTCATTAACACGGTTTCTGCAGCCGTGGAAGTGTGTGGGCATTACATTTTGTGCTTGAGGGAAGCTGTTAGTTTGTAGCTCTGCGTCTTGTGTTAAAGTTGAGCGCGTTTTTTGGAAACCAACCAAAAACCCAAAAAAGAAAGAAGGAATGTGGCTCCCCTCGCTCCTCTATTCTCTCCCTCTCCTTTGCTTTGGTATTGTAGTGTTGTTGTGTTTGTTTCTGCGACCCCAGCGTGGTTCGGTTTGGCACGGAGTGGCGTGGCGCTGTGATGTGTGTGTGTGTATGTGTGTGTGTGTTTGAGGGAGAGAGGGAGGGAGGGAGATAGAGGGAGAGAGAGACAGGAAGGGTAACTTGGTGGGAGATGGAGCTGGCCAGGGCAGGGGGCAAAGACAGACGGGCTGGACCAAGGTCACTCTGGCTGTGTGTGTGTGTGTGTGTGTGTGTGTGTGTGTGTGTGTGTGTGTGTGTGTGTGTGTGTGTGTGTGTGTGTGTGTGTGTGTGTGTGTGTGTGTGTGTGTGTGTGTGTGTGTGTGTGTGTGTGTGTGTGTGTGTGTGTGTGTGTGTGTGTGTGTGTGTGTGTGTGTGCATGCACAGCTGAGAATACATACAACCCCCCCCCCCCCCTGGCCATTTTGCTACGTTTTTTCTCTTCTTGAACCTTTTATTTTGATGCATTATGATCAAAGGTTTTGATTTTGTTGCAGTAAACTGAACACCCGTCTGTTACCGGTCAGGAATCAGGGACTACGTTTCCATGCATCAATAACCCTTTTAAAACCTGAATATTAGCAATAACCCGGATTTGCACGGCCATGTAAACACCAATAACCCCTTTGAATAACCAGAATTTGCTCATATTCCGGTTTTTAAAGATCCGAATATGAGCCCTGGGTTACTCCTTTTAAAACCTGAATATTGGGTCATGTAAACGCCAAACAGAATATCCCCATCAAACGGAACAGGAATTTGTTTTCTGCTCATGCTCTGTTCACAAGGAATCCTGGTCTTTTGAGTCCAGGAAGTTCTTATAAACACGGAGAAACACAAGACCAGGAGGAGACTAATCACTTCATAAATGTAATGAAGGATATGAACATTTCTGCATTTGTAGACGGTAGAAAGTACCGGGATAGCAGGATTTAAAAGAAGGTGAGAGAAAAGTTGCGTGAAGCAGCATTTGTTTTGAATTTGGATACAGGAAGAAGAAGCAGAAATGATGGGAATTGCGTCATGACGTTCTCCGTGCGTCGCTGGTTTGATCCAGATATCCTGAATGATTAATTACCATGTAAACGGAATATTCCCAATGTTTCAGTAACCGGAATATTAGCAATAACCTGGATTTTGACTGCATGGAAACATAGTGAGGGTTTGATAGTTTCCTGATATCTTGCTGAATGAACATCCAGACCTCCTCTCGTCTCTCCGTCTCTTCCTGTCTCCCTCTCCCTCTCCGTCTCCCAGCGCAGATCTCTCCGTCTCTCCGGGTCCAGATGGGCAGTTTGCAGGTTAACTGGAACAGCTGGAGCTGCATTATTAGCATCCTGCTGTGAGCTCTTATTGGCTCTGCTCCTCTCCTCTTCTTCTCCTCCTTCCTCCTTCCTCGTCTCTCACTTTTACACTTTGAGTGTTCAACACTTGTTTCGTTTGTTTTTTTTACCTTTGGTATTATTTCAGGTTTAGGAAAACACTTTGTTGCTTTTTACCCTGAACCTGGGATTGTGGTGGGGGACCTTTCTAAACATGTGAATGTACCGTAGCATAAAAAGCCATTTTAATTGTTTCCTTTGAACCTGTTTTCACAGCATTATTAGATATGATTGCATGTGACAAAGAGCGAGTGCAGCGGAGGAGCATTCAGGGTGGGGTTTGAACAGAAAATTAAGCATGTCTCTCAGGCCTTTCCCTCCTGTGTGTGTGTGTGCGTGTGCGTGCGCGTGCGCGTGTGCGTGTGCGTGTGTGTGTGTGTGTGTGTGTGTGCGTGTGTGTGTGCGTGTGCGTGTGTTAATGCTGTAGTTGTGGAATGGAGGTTGGTTTTTAGTGGTATTTGGATGCAGAGATGAGCGAGGATAAGCCTGCTAGCTCCTCTGGCTCCCCTTGGGAGAGCAGATTAAAGAAACACACAAACACGCATGGGTAGAGATAGACATAGTGTACACACACACTCCCACACACACACACACACACACACACACACACACACACACACATGCCAGTTTTTCTTTATAAAAGTATGTCACATAAATACTCACTCATTTGTCTTAAAACCTTGGTAAAGAAGAAGAATATGGACACACACTTTGGACCAGTGGACAGCAGCGTTTTTCACACACAAACCGCACTGTAAAACCTCAATTCCAGGCTTTTGCTACCAACCAAACAGAGGTGGCATGTATGGAGCTAGAACAGTCTCATAATTCGCAAATGCACACACCGATTCGCAAATGCACAGAAAAATTCACACGTGCGTAGGACAAGATACACAAATGTATTTTTGATGCACACACAAATATAACCTGATTTAAAAACGTTCTTTTTGTCTGTGAGCTACGCTGGATTTGCGTGTGACTTTTGAGACTCCCCTGACGTGACTCAATCCACAAATATGTTTTTTTTTTAACACGGAATTTTGTCCTGTGCATTTGTGAAACGGTGTGTGCATTTGCGAATTATGAGACTGTTCCAGCTCCATAGGCATGGTCCCTTTCAACAGGCCCTGGCAGCTTTGTCATGTTGCACTGCGATCTGTTGTAACAGTTCTCTACGGCCATGAGAAGGTGACGCAGTTAGACCTGCTCAAACCCACAGCCACTTTACTCTCTGCCCAGAATGCATCTGGCCACCTCCTACACAGACCTTCCTTCCCATTGTGTATCAAATGTAACAGTGAGAAACAACCTACAGGATCTTTGAAAATTACATATTCAAACTTTTTTTTTAATCTGATCTCTTCCGAAAGTGTTTTAACAAAAAAAAACTCCCTCATTTTTAGTGGGAAAGAGAGAGTCATCTTTGACTGCTGTTCTCCAATCACCTTGGCGACCAGATCAAAATCTTGATTGCCGTTTCCTAGGTGATTAGAAGTAGACGCAGGCCTTTGAACCTGAGTGGAGATGATTACACGTACATGTTGCTGGTTCAACAACCTTACACTTAACGAAGAAGAGTTCTGATGGCAGAGTGAAATTGTAACCGACATGAAGATGTTTTTTATTTAGTTTCACATAAATACCATTAGTCTGAATGAGAGTCATCTGTTCAGTAAAGGACATGCCAGTACAGCAAAGCTCCAACCGACCACACACGTGCACGGACAGTGGTGTGTGTCCATGGAGCTGTAGGAGTTCACACTGTAATTAAAACAGATGGATGATGGAGTGTGAGGAATGGACAGATTAAAGAAGGAGGGATGGAATGGACAACCGGAGAATAAACAGAACTTTAAAAGATATTGCAGGGAGTGGCAAACGTGTGTGTGTGTGTGTGTGTGTGTGTGTGTGCGTGCGCGTGCGTGCGCGCGCGTGTGTCTGGGCACGTTTGTGTGTTGATGGTTTATTCACACACAGTGATTAGGCTTATTCCCTCCTGGCCACTTTCAAGCTTTCAATTAAGATTCTAAACACAAATATTCCCTGCATTCATGGCTCTCATCCCCGCTAACGAGCTAAGTAGAGGTGTGTGTATCAGCGTGCAGATGTGTTACCACTTTTCTGTGAGCTTATTGGAGAAAATTCCCAGTTTTCAGTGAAAGTCCGGAGCAGAGGAGATGGAGTGATGATGTGTTTGCATATCCATTAAAGTCTTGTTGAGTACGATGATGCAGCTACAAGTGCTGGCCACGTCACACTGGACACACTGTGTGTGTTTGTCTCTGCAGTAGGTAATTGAAGTAGTAACAACATCTAAGACCACGTTTACACGTAGCCGGGTATTTACAAAAACGGATATTTCCCCCTCTACGTTTATAAAAATCCCATCATTTCCAGGAACCTGCATAAATATCTGTTAAGGTGCTATGAGCAGCCAAACCTGCAGGGGGCAGTGTAACGAGAAGATAAAGTCATGCTAGCCAATCAGAATCCTGGAAAAAAACATCAACAAATGACACGAGTAACTTCCAGTTACTTCCAAGATGAACTAGAGTCTTTTGTTTGGAGTGACAGAGAAGTGGAGTTACTTTTAAGTGTGACTTTAGAATATAAAACAGGTAAAATACAAGAAAATATTGACGGTTACAAACAAATTGTAAACACAGGTCGCACTCATGACGCTGGTGACGTTTCTGTCTCATAATGTGACGTTCTGATTATGGCTTACAGTTTAAGATTAAGATTCCCAGAATATTCTAATATTTTGAGATAGGATATTTGAGTTTTCTTAAGCTGTAAACCGTGATCAGCAATATTAAAATAATACAAGTTTTGCAATATTTCAGTTGATTTGTAATGAATCCAGAATGTATGACATTTTTGCATTACAGAAAATAAAGGACTTTATCACAATATTGTAATTTTCTGAGACAGTCCTGTATATTCTTATATCTCATACTGGTGCTGGAAGTCCTTGAAAATGCTTGAATTTTAAAGTTTAACTTTCAAGGTTTGAAAAAAAATACTTGAAAATCCTCAAAACTGTTTCAAGACAGATAACCAACCGAATGTATTGGTTGTTGGATGAAGGAATAAGATAATGGGAAGCCCCTGAGATAAAGACTATATGACGTGGGCCTGGTGTGGCAGCGCTGCGTGATCCCTGATCTGCTTTCATGTGTAACCAAAGACTCAGTTGGAGAAGACGACTCCAACATGCTGTTAGGCTGCTGTTTTAATGATCGCTGGCTCGGAAAGAAAACCTGGATAAGACCAGGACTAAATCCAGGAGTTTACTCCTGCAACGTCACCAGAAAGGATGCACAGATTCTCATCATGACAGTCTGCACTCCTTCATGAAATGTAAATCCTGGTGGAGAGTCTGCGCTACAAACCCTGACACGTTACCATAATGTCACGTTTCTGCTCACCACCGGTGAATGTGTCGGCTAAATAAGTGAGAGGTGTTGGACTAGCAGTTCTCCTTCTGCATGTCAATCATTACTTGATAATTACTTACAGTGCGAAGGCCCTATTGTATCTGTAGGAATTTAATTTATGCCATTCCTTCGGCAGTTAATACGGCCCGGACCGTAACGTGCACCCAGGTGTGTTATACATCAAAATATGCGTCTCCATCTTGCGACTACACGCATTACTTTTCTCTTTCAAAAGCGTTACCGTGGCGACGATAGAATCCAAAATGTGCACCCCCCTTAATCTGATTGGTCCATATTTGATAGTTCTCCAAAAGTCACCAAATTTTGCACCAAGCGATAAATTTGATATTTCATGGTTTGCATTAATGGGCGTGGCCTAACGGCTCAACAGCGCCCCCTAGAATACTTTTCTCTGCCATAACTTTTGACGGGTTGTGATAAAGACATGTGGGTGGTGTCATCGGACTCAGTATTGAGTCCTTGACCTTCATTGGCCTGAATTAGCCCCGCCCCTTCTTCTGATTGGTCGATATTTCATAGTTCCTTTTTTCTGCTATATCTTTTGAATGGTTTGACATAGGAAGTCGTGGGTGGTGTCATTTCTGATACTTATGGGGGGCGGTGGCCGTGAGTGCGAGGGCCCGTTCATCACTGCTTGCAGCTTTAATTTATATAATGATTGTGCTGGGAAAGTATAACAACATAATAAAAGTTAACCCAGTGCATCTGCCATTACCTCACATTTTTATGGTGTTGTTGTTTTTTTTGGGGCGGGGGTAACTTCCAGGTTTGCTGCAGGTTTGACTCGTACAAGTGTTGTACAGGTAGTTATCCCTGTCAGGAACTGTGGGCTTTTAAATAAAATACATCAAAACAAAACAAAACAAAACAGCAAAAGGCACAAATTAAGGTTTACCATAAGTTGTTGTGTTTTACTCATACTTGAGTTCATGTGTAATTATTCCAGTAAATATGCAGAGTTGTTTCTTTAACATCTGAAACAGAAGGAATTCAAATTCATGCAAATTGGATTTTTCTGTTAAATGAAATTATGGAAAGTAAAGTGTACTTATAGACTGATTACACGTTCCAAAACATAGATGTGTGTTTTCTTTTCCTTTTATGAATATTTTTGAATAAATTTAAAAAAAGAATAATTTTAAGTACGTGTATTTGTGTAAATACGTAATTTGCCAAAGCTCAAGGAAAGTGCCTGAAACGTGCTTGAATTCAACAAGGGCGCGCTAACTATCCTACAAATTTGTTATAAAATAAGAAAAAGCCAAAGAAATGTCTTCCAGCTTAATTTCTATCCATTTTTCTACAAAGCAGTAAATCTTCTGGAAATTTGCAGCTAAAACGAACGTTGCCTTACAAACTTACTCATCAGACAAAACCATGCATATTTTTGACTGGTTGAACCACCTGAAGACTTTCTGCAGCACTTGTTAGCTTTGCTTTTTAACATATCTAGGTTTATTATCTATTGGACTCACTGCTGTACAAAATGACAACTATTTTTAATTGAAAAACCCACATTGTGAACATAATACCGTATTTTCCGCACTATAAGACGCACCTTCAATAAATGACCTCTTTTAAATCACCCTTCATATATAAGGCGCACCACATTATAAGGCGCACTAAATATCTGGTAAAATACCGACTATAGTGGCTGGGGTTGAGTTACGTATCTACCTGATGGAGCTGCGCTACAGGAAATGATACAAAATCCTACAGCAAATGCAAAAAAACAAGAAGAAAAGTACCGTATGTCAAACTTTATTAACAAAATAAAAACCAGCTTTGCTCCGTCTCGTCAAAGTCTCCATTATGCGAGTCAGCGTCGCTGCTGTTGTCTTGAACGTCTGTGACGATTCCTGACGTTTTTAGTGCCGTTAATTCGGCGACACCAACTACATTACCCACAATCCCCCTGACTACATTACCCACAATCCCCCTGACTACATTACCCACAATCCCCCTGACTACATTACCCACAATCCCCCTGACTACAGTAACAGAAATTACCTTAATGATCATAAGGCGCACTGCATTATAAGACGCACTGCCGTTTTTTGAGAAAATTAAAGGCTTTTAGGTGCGCCTTATAGTGCGGAAAATACGGTACCTCATACAAAAAGATAGAGAGACAATAATGTGAAATGTGTGTCATGTGCTTGTGTGTTACTGAGAAGGATTTTGGCTTTGACGAGTCGCAGCGCTCCAAGTTCCTACTGTTATGTAATCTGATAGGGAAAATCCAAGCTGCTGCACACACACACACACACATACACACACACACACACACACACACACATACACACACACACACACACACACACACCAAGACTTCCAAGACTCACATGCACTTGTGCACTACACAAATATGCTCAATTTGTGCACAAACTGGTCATTGCCATATGCCGTTCATGTCTGCCAATGAAATGTCTGCACGCGCGCGCGTGTGCGTGTGCGTGTGTGTGTGAGCACGCGTGTGTGTGTGTGAGCGCGTGCGTGTGTGTGTGTGTGTGTGCGTGTGAGTGTGTGTGTGTGTGTGTGTGTGCGTGCGTGCGTGTGTGTGTGTTTCCACTGGAAATGGTTATTCCAGAGCGTAATGTCGCGGCGGAGCGGGGGAATGTGTAGGAGGGCGACGGCTGCCTCACTCTCATTTTTCACCACGTCAGCCACATGTATAGCAGGACGACTAATTACGTGAACCTTTTTCTGTTTCCGCTGAACCGCGGTGGGCGTCGCCATTAACCTTCTTGGAAATCATTAAAGATTGATGGTTACCGGAAAGTCAGAAGTCGTGTTCTGTCAAAAGGACAGCGTCTCCTTTCTGTCTCGTGGATTGTTCACTGCTTTCATCTCTTTGCAGCGTGGCAGCAGCTCCCTGCTACGCTGCAGCCGTACACCGTGTGTTTAAAGTCACCGGGCTAACTGCAGGCCGTCCCCCCTGTCACCCCCGCTCTCACACACCTTTAAAAGCACAGGAAAAATAGTTTCACCTGCACCTGCAGCGGCTTTATGAGTCAGTATCTGCCGTCTGATCCGTCACAACCTTCCTCCTGGAGCTTTAAATAAACAGGGAATCGTGTGTTAAGAATTAGTTCTTGATTTTTTGAAGAACATCCCTATAATTTTGTATCCAGACCAGGAGACTCGGGTGACATAATGTACATGTGGTGCCGTGTTACCACCAGTACTGGAGTTGAGGGGGGATGAGGGGGGATGAGGGGGGGGTGGCATCCCCCCCGAAATAAAAACGGTCCAAATCATCCCCCCTGTAAAACTGCCATCCCTTATGTCATTTCATCATGTGGTTTTACTGCTATTTCAACATTTAGAGTCATCACCAGAAAAATAACTTATTTGACAATTTTCACCTGTTTCAAGTAAATTTTCACTTGAAATAAGTAGAAAAATCTTCTTATCTTATCTTCTTATTACAAGCAAAAAAATCTTGTTCCACTGGCAGATTTTTCTACTCATTTCAAGTGAAAATCTACTTGAAACAGGTGAACTAAAAAAATGAGACATTTTAACTAGAAATAAGACACATATTCTTGTTAAGATTGTGAGTTTTTGCAGTGATCCATGTTACTTATCCTGTGAAGGACAGAGTCATATTGATAAGTTCAGAAAAGTGTTTTTTATTGTTGTGTTTTGATGTATTTGATGTAAGCCCAGTGGATATTTAAAGCTTACAGAAGGCTGCATTTAACTGCTGCTATGTCATTCCTGCAGTATTTCTGCAGGTGTTTTGGTCACTGCTATTATTTGTAATATATTATATTATTTGTAATCAGAACAAATTATCTGTCCCCATATGATCAAATCCACCATCCCCCCTGATTTATTTTTACAACTTGAGCACTGGTTACCACCGTTCAAGAGGGATGGCGTAGTGAAGCAGAGATAAAGTTACCACCACTCAGATATCTGACGTGGGAATGTAAAAGTCTAGATGACTTCAGGTCTAAAGCAACAGTCAACGTTCAACTGAATGTAATAAAATCATCCACACAGTAAGATGAGGAGTAAACAAATAAGGAAAATATTAACAGTCACCTCGCAGAGAGAGTGATAGAAATAGAGAGGGGAAAATGGAAGATGAGAGGAGGGAGGGAGAGTGTGTGTGGGTGTTGGATGCTCACGGGACCTCAGCACTGCAGCATTCTTTCTGTGTGTGTGTGTGTGTGTGTGTGTGTGTGTGTGTGTGTGTGTGTGTGTGTGTGTGTGTGTGTGTGTGTGTGTGTGTGTGTGTGTGTGTGTGTGTGTGTGTGTGTGTGTGTGTGTGTGTGTGTGTGTGTGTGTGTGTGTGTGTGTGTGTGTGTGTGTGTGTGTGTGTGTGTGTGTGAGAGAGAGGGTGCATAAAGGTGGGGGCACCCTTGGGACCCTTCCAGCACTGCAGCAGGTTGTGTTTGGATGTGTGTGGGTGTGTAATCTCCAGCCCCCACATTACCAGTGGGTCAAGCTCACCCCCACTCCCCATCAGAACACCCTTCCCCCCCCCACCACCACCACTCGCCCCTGGTTGCTATGGTAACACACCTTGAGCAAGCCCCCCTAGAGAGGTGTCTACTCCTCCTCTTCCTCCATCCGTCCACTGCTCTCTTCCTTGCTGCATTCGTTCTTTCTTTCTCCCAGAGTCTCCGTTACTCTCTCCACATCCCTACCGCTGCTGCCCTGTCTTCATTCGTCTTTCCACTGCCTCAGTCTTTATTCTCCGCCTCTCTTTTTACCCATCTCTTTCTCTTTTCTACCTCTCTCCACCTTCACCATCAATCGCCTGGCTTGGTTTACGGCCTTATACACCACAAGGGACTAAACACGCACACATACACTCCAGCGCTCTTACGCAAACACACTCTCTCATGTAGTGGGATGGGGGTTGACAGGAGCATGGACGTGTGGTAATGGAGGGTACAGACCCAAGAGACCCCCCAGCAGCTCATTTGGAGACAGAGGGAAGATGGTAGCATGGATTTTGTTGGGGGCGGGCACCCCCAAAGGGTTGGGACCTGTGTGTATCCGTGCATGTGTGCGGTGTGTGAGAAGGAAAGGCGAGCACCTTGGGGATCCGTCCCCAACACAAACCAAGGAGCTCATTTCTGTTCTGCTGCATCTTGCAGGGATGGCTGATGGTGAGATGGGTTGTGTTGGTGTGATGAGGGTTAGGCCACTGGCTTCTTCTCTTCACGTCAATTAGCAGAAAGCTGGTGAAACTGAGAGGGAGAGAGACGCAGGTAATGAGCAGGGATGAGACTAAGGGACAGTATATGCAACGAGGCTCGGTCTGTGTTGGTGTTTGTGTGCTTATGTGCAGTGCTGGTAGTAGAATTGTGACGAGACTGACTGCTCTGAGAACTTTGTATCTCCCCGTCCGTTTATCCTCCTTCCTCCGCTCCATTCGTGTACAGTACATGTTGTTGTGTTCTGAGTATCGTCTTTCAAATTCAATAATACTTTATTAATCTCCAAAGGTACATTAATTGTTGCAGTAGTTATGGTGAAAGTCTCTTCAGAGGGTCATTGTAGAGGGTTATTTTTATGTGGGAAGGAAGGATCTCCTGCAGCGAATCTAAAAACTCCAACTGAAGACACTCTGTTGGTGAATCACTCAATTCAATTCAATTCAAATTGTCTTTATTGGCATGAATGGTAACCATTGTTGCCGAAAGCTACATATACATACAATAAATCACGACACAATCAACACACGAAACACCAAATATCTAACACATGCATACAATATGTGCAGTCGGTCCTGGGCGGTGCTTGTTTGTTTATTCAGGTGGACCAATAAAAGTCGCTCCAGAAACTTCCGTGATGTTACGAGGTGTTAGAGGCCGGAACCTCTTTTTCCCTCTGTAAGCCCTGACTCCTGTGACATCCCTTTAAGGATTCTACAGATATGTACCTGCCACCTGAAGTCCCTTTAGACTCCCACCCTGGTTCTCTCTTCTGATGATTTTGTAAAGCTTAACAGCGCTACGTCACATATAACAACGGTGGAGCAGGGAGCCAGAGCTAGGGTAGAGGAATAAATGAGGATGACAAAATGAGAAAGTCACTGAGCAATGTGACCAAAAGTGAGGAGAGTAAATCTCTGACGGTGTCAAAAAGGAGACTTTCTCTGCATGTACAGAGACCCCTCTGAACTAAATATTGTAAAATTCCCTTTGTGTGGATATGAGCCACTGTAAAGAGTCTTCGTCAAAGGCAATCACTGTTTGCAAGAACGGCCTCCTGCACCGGCCTGTTAGGTGAAGACAAATCTGCCACCTTGCACCAGTAAAACCTGGCTTATGCATACCATTAATAAACACAAGGAGCACAAGGAGATCACACCTTTGCTTCTCTATTTTTCCACACGGACCACATCAAGCAAGTGCAAAAGCTTTTATGCAAAATGTGATTAATTTAAGCCATTTTCCTCATGGCCGCAGTTATTTTGAGGTCAGCATAACCTGCAAAGTGCTCATGTGGTGTGGTCTCCTCTCTGTTCCATCTGAAAGTTGTCTCTCTGACATGTCATTTGATGTGTCGTATTCTATCCCTCACCAGTAAATATAGAATAACCACTCTTGCTAGAATGTTGGATGATGGATTAAGATATATGCCTGACACTTCTTGGTCTTCCTTCATCCATTTGTATGTTTCCCTTTCATAACTTTCCCATTTTGCTTTCACTTGTTTCAAGCTAAAGCCACATCTGACTGGGATCATTGAAATGTCTTGAGTTGAGTTGAGTTGAGTTCTTGAAGAAGTTTGATCCTGCTTTCAGTTATTCCAACTAACATCTCACTTGCTGGGGCCATGTTTGCTGTCAGTCAGCGAATCAGTGGCAACACTGATTTGCATCACCGTCATACACATTTTAATAACTACCAGCATTAGATGGAGTAAGAATCGCAAAAAAAGACGTATGCTTTCACACAGGCCGATTGCTACAAATAAAACTCTCCATGACTACGTTTACATGCAGTCAAAATTGGGGTTATTGCTAATATTCCAGTTACTGAAACATTGGGAATATTCCGTTTACATGATAATTAATCATTTGGGATATCTGGATCAAACCAGCGACGCACGGAGAACATCATGACGCAATTCCCGTCATTTCTGCTTCTTCTTCCTGTATCCAAATTCAAAACAAATGCTGCTGAAACGGCCGCTCCGGTTGGTCCGGTTAGAGATGAGCTGTTATTGTTGAAACGGCCGCTCCGGTTGCTCCGGTGTGGAGATGAGCTGTTATTGTTGCACTAGTCTTTAAAAATGGTCTTTACTATTTGCACCAGCTGCAGTTTGGGCTGAAGCCTCTTAAACGTGTCCTAGTTAACAGAGAAATAACTACACGCCGCAAATATCGGCCCTTTACACACTTCAATTCCCTTTGTGTGATTTATCAAAGGGGGAAAAAAGGGCGGCAACTTTTCTCTCACCTTCTTGTAAATCTTCTATCCCGGTACTTTCTACCGTCTACAAATGCAGAAATGTTCATATCCTTCATTACATTTATGAAGTGATTAGTCTCCTCCTGGTCTTGGTTTCTCCGTGTTTAGAAGAACTTCCTGGACTCAAAAGACCAGGATTGTGAACAGAGCATGTGCAGAAAACTAATTCCTGTTCCGTTTGATGGGGATATTCCGTTTGGTGTTTACATGACCCAATATTCAGGTTTTAAAAGGAGTAACCCAGGGCTCATGTTGGGGTTTTAAAAACCTGAATATGAGCAAATTCTGGTTATTCAAAGGGATTATTGGTGTTTACATGGCCGTGTAACCGGGTTATTGATCATATTCAGGTTTTAAAAGGGTTTTTGATGCTGGAAACACAGTCCACGTAGGTCTAAAACGGCCGTTTCCTTTCTGCATCAAAGCAAAGGGACATTTAGATTTTTCTGTTGAGTGACAAACTAGCCTTCATCATCCTCCTCATTGTGTCTCTCATCCCTCTCTCCCCTGTGTGTGTGTGTGTGTGTGTGTGTGTGTGTGTGTGTGTGTGTGTGTGTGTGTGTGTGTGTGTGTGTGTGTGTGTGTGTGTGTGTGTGTGTGTGTGTGTGTGTGAGTGTGAGTGTGAGTGTGAGTGTGTGTGAGTGTGAGTCTGATCAAATGCTCTCTGAGAGACAAAGCGGAGCGGCAGGATCTCTGCGACTCTGTCATCTCACTATGGGTCTCACACGGGCCCGGTCTCCTCGGGGGGACGGCACACAGAGACGGCCGTCCCCGCACACACTGATCAAAACGGTGTTTCTGTCAGAAGAGAACTCTTTCATGGGACAGGCAGCACACGGAGGCGTCGCAGACCTCTCTCCATGCCCTTGTTCCGGACAGACCAATTATCTCTCTGCACCTCGCTCCTCTCCTCCTCTCCTCCTCTCCTCCTCCTCTGTCCCCGCGTCGCTCTCTGGTTCTGTCGTTTCTTTCCTCTGTAGCCACTCTGGTGCTCAGCAATCTGTAATCTATTGACTGTTAATTAGAAGTTTGGTTTTGAGAGAACTAATGCTGTCAATGATATCCTGTACTTAAGCCCCCAACACAGTCCTGCAGCAGAGCACAGCAGTACAAAGCAATCTTACATTTTAGCTTAGATAATTCAGTTAAATAGAATATATTTAACATTGAGGACAGGTTGCCTTTTGTTTGGAAGAATGAACCGTCCGGAGATATCAGGATATACTGGTACAAACTGGCAGGGAATGTGTGTGTTACATGTACATGTGTGTATGTATATATACATACACACATGTACATGTAACACATATACACATATATATACATACATATATATACATACATATATATATGTATGTATATATATATGTGTGTGTGTGTGTGTGTGTGTATATATGTATATACATGTATGTATGTATGTATGTATGTATATATGTATATATGTATATATGTATATATATATGTGTGTGTGTGTGTATAAATATATATGCCTTAGGTTTTTACCAACTTGGTATTACCCATTAATATATATGCATGCAAAAGCATGTCCAATGTTGCTGCAGTGCATCTACTACCAGCTTGGTGTTCCAGCAGCAGACACTCTTGCACGGCAGCGTAACTTCCTGTTGCTGGTATGAAGTCAGTCTGACGACTAACAAATGTTTCAGTGATGCATGTTTCCCTGACCTCACCAGAAATACAGAATCCCTGATGAAACCGGTGCATGACTGCAGCACGGCTCCAGCCACCGGTAGCCGCGCATGCCACGCAGATGAGTGTGCATCCTTTAACCCAGGGGTGTCAAACTCATTTCACATCGTGGGCCACATACGGCCTCGGTAGATGTCAAGTGAGCCGGACCATTAAAATTATACCATACATGCTATAATATAGCATGTATGGAAGTCACACTCAAAATATCATGTCTTTCCTTTGTTTTGGTGTAAAAAAGCGCAAGAATATTAGGAAAATGTTGAAATTCAATGAACATTCCTTTTACAAAACATTTCATGGAACACCTCATATTTCCTTAGACAAATGTGCAATTTACTTTTATCATTCACATATATGCATTGCAACTGATCCCACTGATTGTGCAAAGGCACAAAACTTTAACAATTAATTGGTATTGAAAAATATAGCAATACACTTTAAGATTTAATCAGATTTATAAAGAAGCAGATGGCGCATTGATACCGCTGTTGTCTTCTACTCTGATCAAAACAGTGCGCCCCCTAGCGGATAATACATCAATTGCATCTTATTAAAAATTTGAATTCCATGCATTTTTTTCACTTTTAGATTATCCCGCGGGCCTGATCGAACCTCCTTGGGGGCCGGTTCCGGCCCGCGGGCCGTATGTTTGACACCCCTGCTTTAAACGGTTAACGTTGGAGCCTGAATAAAAAGCAAGCAAGGATGGCAGTTTGCTGTCCGAGCTGAGGGGGGTGGTCGTCTTTCAGACTGCCCCAAACCTCGTCATTTGGAGTGTTGTCTTCTCCCCCCTGATGCCGATCCCTCCACTTGACTTAGTGAAAGCGAACAGTTTCCTTCAGGAAAACCCCCCAGAACTATCACCCAGTAGGAGTGCAGTGTTTGTGTTTCCCGGGATTGTAAAAGTGAAGGTGCGTCGTACTTCACAACCCTGATAAAAGATGAAGAAGCTTTACCTGAGTCTCTGGACCGCTCTCTGAGTTCAGCTTTGTTCTCCGTGTTGCTTTCTCCTCATGATGCCATTATGAAACACTTGTACCAGAACGCCTCTCCTTACGCATGAACATTTGATTAAACCCCCTTTAATATTGCAAGGGGAAAGTGTTTTTGGTGCGCTTAAACAACATAAACCAAAACACTAGGGGGAACCAGACAGAACTTAGAAGAATTTCACAAACCATGTTGATGCTTGATTGCAGATATACAGGACTGTCATACATTCTGGATTCATTACAAATCAACTGAAATATTGCAAGCCTTTTATTATTTTAATATTGATGATTATGGCTTGGATTATGGCTATTCTAATATTTTGAGATAGGATATTTGAGTTTTCTTAAGCTGTAAGCCATGATCAGCAATATTAAAATAATAAAAGGCTTGCAATATTTCAGTTGATTTGTAATGAATCCAGAATGTATGACATTTTAGTTTTTTTAATTGCATTACAGAAAATAAAGAACTTTATCACAATATTCTAATTTTCTGAGACAGTCTTGTATCAACTAGTGCTCTGGGGGGGTTCTGCACCGCGGAGAAATGGAGTGACGGAGAAGTCCGAAGGGTCCACGGCAACGGCGTCACGGCAACGGTGTAGGCTCTGCGTTGGTTTAACGTGGAACCATAATTCAGCCTTTACCCACAATGCAGCTCTTCAGAGTCTTAAAGATTTCCCAAGTTAATTCTAAACGATAAACTTAATTTGGTGTTAAAAAGTAACCAAGCAAAACAAAAACTCTGAAATGGGGTTGAATTATTCTGATCATTGACATGAACGGAGAAGAGACGGCAGTCAGTTGGTGTTGGAAAGAGTTGGATGACTTTAGCAGTGATTTATTTCACAAAGAAGTCAAACTTTGCAACTTAACTTGATCATTTGCAAAGTTGGAGTTTTTGTGTCTGCTTTCCTGAATGCAGCAACCAAAAAAAAAAGTCTCTTTCTTTCTGCGACCCCGGGGTCCTTGTAACGAGCACTTCGTTTTGTGCACGGAAAGGTAGCTGATGTTTGCCCAACCTCTCTGATCCTGGCACCGTGGGAGAGGGAAGCAACTTCTGAGAAGCTTCCCCCACCGAGGACATGAGCTTTAACATGCTTTACATCAGCACACACACACACACACACACACACACACACACCACACCACACCACACCACACTACACACACACATCACTTCCACTACAGACCCTGGGTCAACACCTGCACCTTCCTGCATCTGTATTTATGACTTTCTGCCATTTATTTCCTTCTTATTAAATATAAAGCTGTACTTCTAAAACGGGGGTCGGCAACCCACGACCCTTTAGCGCCGCCCTAGTAGCTCCTGGAGCTTTTTCAAAAATGTTTGACCTTTTTTTTTCTTTTTTTTCTTCTTTTTTTCTTTTTTTTTTCTCCTTTTTCCTTTTTTCTCTTTTTCTTGTTTTTTCCTTTTTTCTTCTTTTTTCCTTTTTTTCTCTTTTCTTTTTTCCTTTCCTTTTTAATCTCGACATTTCGACTTTTTTCTCGACATTTCGACTTTTTTCTCAAGATTGTACTTCAACATTAATCTCGACATTTTGACTTTTTTCTCAAGTGCATAATGAAAAAAAAATCTCCCCCCAGTTCTAACTAATATAGAAACATGCAGCATGAGTTGTCTTCATTCTAAGGCTGATACAAGACTTTTCATTTTTTGCGGCTCCAGACATATTTGTTTTTTGTGTTTTTGCTCCAATACGGCTCTTTCAACATTTTGGGTTGCCGACCCCTGTTCTAAAACAAGCGAGTGATGACGAAGGTCCAAAACAAGTGAATAACCGGTGCTTGTGCCCCGCCCTCCTCCTCCTCCTCCTCCTCCTCCTCTCCATCTCTCCTCCACCTCGTCCTCGCTGCGTGTGTCTCTCCATGCGATGGCGTCCCGCTGCTTCAATCTCCTAGTAAATGATAATGAACCTCTATCTGTCTCAGTGTGTCCTGGACACGGCGGCGCCCCGCACAACCGCACAACCGCACAACCGCACAACCCCACAACCGCACAACCGCACAACCGCACAACCGCGCCGCCTTTGAGGTCGGTGTGTGTTGAAAGAGGTTGTTTAGGCATCGGGAGCATGGAGTACGCCATCTCATCCACATAACACACACACACACACACCACACACACACCACACACACACACACACACACACACACACACACACACAGCTATTGAGACGGGATTAGGGCACCCTTGTGTTGGCCTTTGAGGCATAACCAGATAGGAATCTGTGTGTGTGTGTGTGTGTGTGTGTGTGTTTTGGTCGGTATGGGTGTCATGGATGCGTGATTGAAGACATTATTAACCCCACGACCCCCTGCAGCTCCGTAGCTGAAGTTTTACACACTGTTTAAATGTGTGTGTGTGTGTTTGGGTGGTGCACGCTTACGGGGGGTGAGATAAGTGTCAGAAAAGGGAAGACGTTGCAGATTGTGTTGTGTGTGAATGGAGTGTGTGTTGTGTGTGATGTATTGAGTGTGTGTATATGAGTCGGGGTGTGCGCTGCTCCGTAGGGGCCACAGATTGGACCACAGAAGACCCATCTGATGTCTCCGGGGCAGCACCGTCCCACGGTGTGTGTGTGTGGGCGACCGAGGGGCTGGTCCTGTATGGTACGCTGGTGATAAGGACAACAGGCAGGAGACTGGATCCTCGGGGTGTGTGTGTGTGTGTGTGTGTGTGTGTGTGTGTGTGTGTGTGTGTGTGTGTGTGTGTGTGTGTGTGTGTGTGTGTGTGTGTGTGTGTGTGTGTGTGTGTGTGTGTGTGTGTGTGTGTGTGTGAGAGACGCCCACCTTCATCTGGCCTTTCACCACGGGTGCAGTGATGTCACTCATGCCGCCTTAAAATAGGACAAAATATGGATGAAGTTGTTGCACGCTCTCATATGTGTTTGTGATGGAGATATTTGATCGTACTTGCAGAGTATCAGCTGTTGAAGTTATAAAGACCAAAGCGTCTTACAAATTAATTTGAGCTTTGTCTAAAAATGTATCAGCAGAGGTCATATATTTCTGACTTTATTGGGAAAGTATGAACATTGAAATACATTTAGGATAGAGCTGCAGATCCATTCAAATGTCAAGAATCGATTCGATTCCAATTCTTAAGATTCAGAATTGATTATCAAGATTTGATTCGATCCGATTCACTTCAATTCTGATATTGATTTAGGTTAGTAAATGATGAAAAAAAATCGATCTTTAAGACATACAAATATATTTTTAGGAATTAATATGAGAATCAATTTAGAATCGGAAAATTGATTTTTTTCAACACAGGCCTAATTTAGGAAACGTATAATATGTCAGGAAGATGAGGAATACTGATGCTTGTTGTCAAATGTGTCCACATACTAAAGAAGAGAAATAAGACATGGCAAGTGTGAAGAGTGTAGGTGAAGTGGAGCTTTCTGCAGATGAATGAATGTCTGTAGCCGGGATGACGGAGGGCGCGGAGCGAGGGATAGGCAGAGGGATGGATGGAGGGATGGGCAGAGGGATGGATGGAGGGATGGGCAGAGGGATGGATGGATGGCAGAGCAACTGCACTAAAGGAGGGCAGCTATGGAGGACAGATGAGGGAGGGGTGGATCACCCCCAGATCAGTTACCAGGTGGGCCAGACCAGGGCTGCTTTGGTGAGCACATTTTAACTCAACATCTCTAAACTTACCAGGATTTAAGCAGCTTTTATTTGTATTTTTCCCTCCCAGCCTTGAGTCTCACAGTCGGGGGAGACGGGGCAAATGATGTTGGTTGGAAGGAAGGAGAATTAGGACATTTTGACCCAAAGACAGTACCAGGGTTAAATGTGTCGGCCCTCCACAGATTCTTTCATTGAGCCGTTTTTACTTCTATCACATGGTTCTACTTTAAACAATCTGATTCTGTTGCTGATACACAGAGGTTTTTGTGTGTGGACATACACAAACGTATTGGGTGGCTGAGCATGTCTGCCATGTGCTTGTGTTGTTTTCTGTACCTGAATCCAGCCCTCACCTGCGTGTCTGTCTCCTGTTTGTGTCTCCTGTTTGCAGAAGAGGGCATCAATCATGAGTGCAAGCTGTGTAACCAGATGTTTGACTCCCCGGCCAAGCTGCTCTGCCACCTGATAGAGCACAGCTTTGAGGGGATGGGAGGAACCTTCAAATGTCCCGTCTGCTTCACAGGTGAGACAAACACACACACACATGTACACATACACAT